>NW_026893788.1:300000-397149 GCF_032452875.1 Bos javanicus
CAGTGATAGAATTCCAGTGGAGCTATTCCAGATCCTGAATGATGATGCTGTGGAAAGTGCTGCACTCAATATGCAATATGCAATATGCACTCAATATGCAATATGCCGGCTCACGGCAGTAGGGGAATCTGGCCTCGAGACGTGTTGAAGAAGGTCTCTCGAGGTCTTTCTCGGGTTGAGGCAGGACACCCTGGGGTCCCTCGACTTGTGCAGGTGACCTCAGGGGGCTTCTCATGGTGGCTCTGAGAAGTCAGGGAAACTGGAGGTGGGAGGGGCCTCTCGGCACTCCACTGGGTTTGGTGCATTGGAAGAGGGCCTCATCTCCAGTTGAGGCAGGAACCTCAGGGTTCCTCTGACTTCAGACTCCGACCGCAAGGTCCCTGCAGACTTGGGACAGGAGAGTCAGGCCTCGTCTTGGGTTGAGGCATGGAACTCCGCTTGCCTCTCGAGGTGTTCCCGGGGAGACAGGCCACTTGTCGAGCGGTATTTGGAACCTGGGGGTCTTTTCCCGACGATGCACGGGCGAGTCACTGCCCCTTCGTGTTGACTTCATTCACAGGGTGGAGTTCGAAGAGGTGTCCGGGCATCGGGTTCTTATCAAGAGGGGACCGGGAAATCGGGGTCCTTCGGAATGTGGAACCACCCACGAGGCCACGTCTGGAATGTCGTCGTGAGACCGGCCTCATCCTGAGGTGCGACCGGAAGGCCGGGAACCCCTTCCAGACAAAGCAGGGGAGTCGACCCTCCTGTCCAGATCAGGAGGGTAGAAGGGGCTCAGAGGAAGTGGTGCGGGAAAACCTCGGTGTTCCTCTTGAGGGAGACCGGGATGTCGGGGCACTTTGTGGGTCGCATCAAGGGTGCCAAGTACCGTTTCGACCTCCAATACCTAACGTGGGACTTCTCCTGAGACACTGTAGCGGGAAAGGGCTTCATCTTGCGATGACGGGGGAACCACGTGGATTTTCTCGAGTTGCAGCGGGATTCTCGAGTTACGACGGGGAATTCAGGATGCCTCTTGTGTTGGCCCAGGGAAGTCCAATCTTCCATTCGAGTTGCGAAGGAAAGCTGGGGATTGCTCTCGAGTGACTGCAGGGCCAATAGACCTCATCTAGGCTTGTGTCCAGAAGCCAATGTTCCTCTCCAGGGGCGAAAGGGATCTCGGGGTTGCATTCCAGACGCACCCGGGGAGACAGGCATCCATCTCGAGTGGGAGCAAAGAACCCCGCTCTGCTCTTGAGTCGCGACGGGTATCTCTTGGAGCTCACTGGGTGGACTAAAGGGAGTCAAGCCTCCTGAGGCGTTTGGAGAGAGGTCGAGAGACTGGTCTCTAGGCCATACAGGAGACGAAGGCCCTCAAGTCGCGATGACGGGGGAGGCTCGGGGTTGTTCTCGAGCGGCGGCCCCAGTGTGCGGTTTCTCGCGAGGTACGACGGCGAGGTCAGTGAGCCTCTCGTGGGGCGGCAAGGAAGTCGGGTCTCCATGCGAATGGCGAGGGGGAGCGCGTCTTTACTCTCAAGTCATAGTAGGGGAATCTGGCCTCGAGACGTGTTGAAGAAGGTCTCTCGAGGTCTTTCTCGGGTTGAGGCAGGACACCCTGGGGTCCCTCGACTTGTGCAGGTGACCTCAGGGGGCTTCTCATGGTGGCTCTGAGAAGTCAGGGAAACTGGAGGTGGGAGGGGCCTCTTGGCACTCCACTGGGTTTGGTGCATTGGAAGAGGGCCTCATCTCCAGTTGAGGCAGGAACCTCAGGGTTCCTCTGACTTCAGACTCCGACCGCAAGGTCCCTGCAGACTTGGGACAGGAGAGTCAGGCCTCGTCTTGGGTTGAGGCATGGAACTCCGCTTGCCTCTCGAGGTGTTCCCGGGGAGACAGGCCACTTGTCGAGCGGTATTTGGAACCTGGGGGTCTTTTCCCGACGATGCACGGGCGAGTCACTGCCCCTTCGTGTTGACTTCATTCACAGGGTGGAGTTCGAAGAGGTGTCCGGGCATCGGGTTCTTATCAAGAGGGGACCGGGAAATCGGGGTCCTTCGGAATGTGGAACCACCCACGAGGCCACGTCTGGAATGTCGTCGTGAGACCGGCCTCATCCTGAGGTGCGACCGGAAGGCCGGGAACCCCTTCCAGACAAAGCAGGGGAGTCGACCCTCCTGTCCAGATCAGGAGGGTAGAAGAGGCTCAGAGGAAGTGTTGCCAGAAAACTTCGGTGTTCCTCTCGAGGGAGACCGGGATGTCGGGGCACTTTGTGGGTCGCATCAAGGGTGACAAGTACCGTTTCGAACTCCAATTCCTAAAGTGGGACTTCTCCTGAGACGCTGTAGCGGCACAGGGCTACATCTTGCGATGACGGGGGAACCACGTGGTTTTTCTCGAGGTGTAGCAGGATTCTCGAATTACGACGGGGAATTCAGGATGCTTCTTGTGTAGGCCCAGGGAAGTCCAATCTTCCATTCGAGTTGCGAAGGAAAGCTGGGGATTTCTCTGGAGTGACTGCAGGGCCAATAGACCTCATCTAGGCTTGTGTCCAGAAGCCAGTGTTCCTCTCCAGGGGCGACAGGGATCTCGGGGTTGCATTCCAGACACACCCGGGGAGACAGGCATCCATCTCGAGTGGAAGCAAAGAACCCCGCTCTGCTCTCGAGTCGCGACGGGTATCTCTTGGAGCTCACTGGGTGGACTAAAGGGAGTCAAGCCTCCTGAGGCTTTTGGAGAGAGGTCGCGAGATTGGTCTCTAGGCCATGCAGGAGACGAAGGCCCTCATCTCGCGATGACGGGGGAGTCTTGGGGTTGTTCTCGAGCGGCGGCCCCAGTGTGCGCTTTCTCACGAGGTACGACGGCGAGGTCAGTGAGCCTCTCGTGGGGCGCCAGGGAAGTCGGGTCTCCATGCGAGTGGCGAGGGCGAGCGCGTCATTGCTCTCGAGCCATGGTAGCGTGCCGGGGACCAGCCCCGGCTGATCCAGGGTATTCGAAGGAGAGACGGCGTAGGCGAAGATCAGGAAACCACTGCTTAATTAAATGTTAATTAAGGATATAAAGAGTAATAGAATGAGGATAGCTCAGTGAGGAAATTCAGTGGCGAAAAGAGGCTGAATAATTCAGCCAGAAGGTAAGAGAAAGAACGACATGGTGAGACCAAGTTTCGGTGAACAAGGCCCGCACTTTATTTTTCAAAGTAGTTTTTATACCTTAAGTTATGCATAGAGGATAATGGGGGAAGGGGTAGAGTCTTGCAGCAAACCAGGCTTTCTTCCTGCAAACTTATCATATGCAAAAGCTTAGGTGATTTGCATCATCTTCTGGCCCGGAGGCCTGTTAACATTTTAAGACCTTTTCTTCAGAAACCTTATTTTTCTCTAAAGGTGGTTGGTCAGGAGCCACCCTCCAAAAAAGCATTAGATAAAGTTGCATTCCTACAGAGCAAAGGTGTGGTGGGCTATAACAAGAAAAAGAATTAACTCAAGGGTCCCAGGTTACAAACATTAAAGCTACTACTTACACCAATTATATTAATCAATACACTGCCAGGGACACAGCAGGTAAGGGATATGGAAACTTAGCAGCAAACAATGGCCCAACAAGTGAAAAACCATTCACCAATACAATTTCTAATCAATCTTGTAACTACTCAAAAGAATTTGTGTTTAGACAGTTTAGAACATCTCCTGCCTCTCACAGTTGGGAGGCTCTGAACAATCACATGTGGCCGGAAAAACCTATTCAGGCAGGCTAGAGGATTTCCAAAGGAGTTTGTAGGTTAAACACTGTCACACCCAGGAATTATTAACTGGAACTGTAAGCTAACTCTTTTTTCAGAGAGAGGTAGTGGGGGAGAGCCCCCCGTAAAGTCAGAGGTTTAGGTGCAAGCACAAGCAGAAAGTAGGCAGACTCTGGTTTTGGGGGTATATGCTCGAGAATTTCCAGGGGGACTCCTGAAGCTCGATCCCGCCTTTGCGTATGCCGAGCCTCCTTCCTCATGACGTTTGTCATGGGCGGAGTTCCTCACTGGCTCCCAGCAGTGATAGAATTCCAGTGGAGCTATTCCAGATCCTGAATGATGATGCTGTGGAAAGTGCTGCACTCAATATGCAATATGCAATATGCACTCAATATGCAATATGCCGGCTCACGGCAGTAGGGGAATCTGGCCTCGAGACGTGTTGAAGAAGGTCTCTCGAGGTCTTTCTCGGGTTGAGGCAGGACACCCTGGGGTCCCTCGACTTGTGCAGGTGACCTCAGGGGGCTTCTCATGGTGGCTCTGAGAAGTCAGGGAAACTGGAGGTGGGAGGGGCCTCTCGGCACTCCACTGGGTTTGGTGCATTGGAAGAGGGCCTCATCTCCAGTTGAGGCAGGAACCTCAGGGTTCCTCTGACTTCAGACTCCGACCGCAAGGTCCCTGCAGACTTGGGACAGGAGAGTCAGGCCTCGTCTTGGGTTGAGGCATGGAACTCCGCTTGCCTCTCGAGGTGTTCCCGGGGAGACAGGCCACTTGTCGAGCGGTATTTGGAACCTGGGGGTCTTTTCCCGACGATGCACGGGCGAGTCACTGCCCCTTCGTGTTGACTTCATTCACAGGGTGGAGTTCGAAGAGGTGTCCGGGCATCGGGTTCTTATCAAGAGGGGACCGGGAAATCGGGGCCCTTCGGAATGTGGAACCACCCACGAGGCCACGTCTGGAATGTCGTCGTGAGACCGGCCTCATCCTGAGGTGCGACCGGAAGGCCGGGAACCCCTTCCAGACAAAGCAGGGGAGTCGACCCTCCTGTCCAGATCAGGAGGGTAGAAGAGGCTCAGAGGAAGTGTTGCCAGAAAACTTCGGTGTTCCTCTCGAGGGAGACCGGGATGTCGGGGCACTTTGTGGGTCGCATCAAGGGTGACAAGTACCGTTTCGAACTCCAATTCCTAAAGTGGGACTTCTCCTGAGACGCTGTAGCGGCACAGGGCTACATCTTGCGATGACGGGGGAACCACGTGGTTTTTCTCGAGGTGTAGCAGGATTCTCGAATTACGACGGGGAATTCAGGATGCTTCTTGTGTAGGCCCAGGGAAGTCCAATCTTCCATTCGAGTTGCGAAGGAAAGCTGGGGATTTCTCTCGAGTGACTGCAGGGCCAATAGACCTCATCTAGGCTTGTGTCCAGAAGCCAGTGTTCCTCTCCAGGGGCGACAGGGATCTCGGGGTTGCATTCCAGACACACCCGGGGAGACAGGCATCCATCTCGAGTGGAAGCAAAGAACCCCGCTCTGCTTTCGAGTCGCGACGGGTATCTCTTGGAGCTCACTGGGTGGACTAAAGGGAATCAAGCCTCCTGAGGCTTTTGGAGAGAGGTCGCGAGATTGGTCTCTAGGCCATGCAGGAGACGAAGGCCCTCATCTCGCGATGACGGGGGAGTCTTGGGGTTGTTCTCGAGCGGCGGCCCCAGTGTGCGCTTTCTCACGAGGTACGACGGCGAGGTCAGTGAGCCTCTCGTGGGGCGCCAGGGAAGTCGGGTCTCCATGCGAGTGGCGAGGGCGAGCGCGTCATTGCTCTCGAGCCATGGTAGCGTGCCGGGGACCAGCCCCGGCTGATCCAGGGTATTCGAAGGAGAGACGGCGTAGGCGAAGATCAGGAAACCACTGCTTAATTAAATGTTAATTAAGGATATAAAGAGTAATAGAATGAGGATAGCTCAGTGAGGAAATTCAGTGGCGAAAAGAGGCTGAATAATTCAGCCAGAAGGTAAGAGAAAGAACGACATGGTGAGACCAAGTTTCAGTGAACAAGGCCCGCACTTTATTTTTCAAAGTAGTTTTTATACCTTAAGTTATGCATAGAGGATAATGGGGGAAGGGGTAGAGTCTTGCAGCAAACCAGGCTTTCTTCCTGCAAACTTATCATATGCAAAAGCTTAGGTGATTTGCATCATCTTCTGGCCCGGAGGCCTGTTAACATTTTAAGACCTTTTCTTCAGAAACCTTATTTTTCTCTAAAGGTGGTTGGTCAGGAGCCACCCTCCAAAAAAGCATTAGATAAAGTTGCATTCCTACAGAGCAAAGGTGTGGTGGGCTATAACAAGAAAAAGAATTAACTCAAGGGTCCCAGGTTACAAACATTAAAGCTACTACTTACACCAATTATATTAATCAATACACTGCCAGGGACACAGCAGGTAAGGGATATGGAAACTTAGCAGCAAACAATGGCCCAACAAGTGAAAAACCATTCACCAATACAATTTCTAATCAATCTTGTAACTACTCAAAAGAATTTGTGTTTAGACAGTTTAGAACATCTCCTGCCTCTCACAGTTGGGAGGCTCTGAACAATCACATGTGGCCGGAAAAACCTATTCAGGCAGGCTAGAGGATTTCCAAAGGAGTTTGTAGGTTAAACACTGTCACACCCAGGAATTATTAACTGGAACTGTAAGCTAACTCTTTTTCAGAGAGAGGTAGTGGGGGAGAGCCCCCCGTAAAGTCAGAGGTTTAGGTGCAAGCACAAGCAGAAAGTAGGCAGACTCTGGTTTTGGGGGTATATGCTCGAGAATTTCCAGGGGGACTCCTGAAGCTCGATCCCGCCTTTGCGTATGCCGAGCCTCCTTCCTCATGACCTTTGTCATGGGCGGAGTTCCTCACTGGCTCCCAGCAGTGATAGAATTCCAGTGGAGCTATTCCAGATCCTGAATGATGATGCTGTGGAAAGTGCTGCACTCAATATGCAATATGCAATATGCACTCAATATGCAATATGCCGGCTCACGGCAGTAGGGGAATCTGGCCTCGAGACGTGTTGAAGAAGGTCTCTCGAGGTCTTTCTCGGGTTGAGGCAGGACACCCTGGGGTCCCTCGACTTGTGCAGGTGACCTCAGGGGGCTTCTCATGGTGGCTCTGAGAAGTCAGGGAAACTGGAGGTGGGAGGGGCCTCTCGGCACTCCACTGGGTTTGGTGCATTGGAAGAGGGCCTCATCTCCAGTTGAGGCAGGAACCTCAGGGTTCCTCTGACTTCAGACTCCGACCGCAAGGTCCCTGCAGACTTGGGACAGGAGAGTCAGGCCTCGTCTTGGGTTGAGGCATGGAACTCCGCTTGCCTCTCGAGGTGTTCCCGGGGAGACAGGCCACTTGTCGAGCGGTATTTGGAACCTGGGGGTCTTTTCCCGACGATGCACGGGCGAGTCACTGCCCCTTCGTGTTGACTTCATTCACAGGGTGGAGTTCGAAGAGGTGTCCGGGCATCGGGTTCTTATCAAGAGGGGACCGGGAAATCGGGGTCCTTCGGAATGTGGAACCACCCACGAGGCCACGTCTGGAATGTCGTCGTGAGACCGGCCTCATCCTGAGGTGCGACCGGAAGGCCGGGAACCCCTTCCAGACAAAGCAGGGGAGTCGACCCTCCTGTCCAGATCAGGAGGGTAGAAGAGGCTCAGAGGAAGTGTTGCCAGAAAACTTCGGTGTTCCTCTCGAGGGAGACCGGGATGTCGGGGCACTTTGTGGGTCGCATCAAGGGTGACAAGTACCGTTTCGAACTCCAATTCCTAAAGTGGGACTTCTCCTGAGACGCTGTAGCGGCACAGGGCTACATCTTGCGATGACGGGGGAACCACGTGGTTTTTCTCGAGGTGTAGCAGGATTCTCGAATTACGACGGGGAATTCAGGATGCTTCTTGTGTAGGCCCAGGGAAGTCCAATCTTCCATTCGAGTTGCGAAGGAAAGCTGGGGATTTCTCTCGAGTGACTGCAGGGCCAATAGACCTCATCTAGGCTTGTGTCCAGAAGCCAGTGTTCCTCTCCAGGGGCGACAGGGATCTCGGGGTTGCATTCCAGACACACCCGGGGAGACAGGCATCCATCTCGAGTGGAAGCAAAGAACCCCGCTCTGCTCTCGAGTCGCGACGGGTATCTCTTGGAGCTCACTGGGTGGACTAAAGGGAGTCAAGCCTCCTGAGGCTTTTGGAGAGAGGTCGCGAGATTGGTCTCTAGGCCATGCAGGAGACGAAGGCCCTCATCTCGCGATGACGGGGGAGTCTTGGGGTTGTTCTCGAGCGGCGGCCCCAGTGTGCGCTTTCTCACGAGGTACGACGGCGAGGTCAGTGAGCCTCTCGTGGGGCGCCAGGGAAGTCGGGTCTCCATGCGAGTGGCGAGGGCGAGCGCGTCATTGCTCTCGAGCCATGGTAGCGTGCCGGGGACCAGCCCCGGCTGATCCAGGGTATTCGAAGGAGAGACGGCGTAGGCGAAGATCAGGAAACCACTGCTTAATTAAATGTTAATTAAGGATATAAAGAGTAATAGAATGAGGATAGCTCAGTGAGGAAATTCAGTGGCGAAAAGAGGCTGAATAATTCAGCCAGAAGGTAAGAGAAAGAACGACATGGTGAGACCAAGTTTCGGTGAACAAGGCCCGCACTTTATTTTTCAAAGTAGTTTTTATACCTTAAGTTATGCATAGAGGATAATGGGGGAAGGGGTAGAGTCTTGCAGCAAACCAGGCTTTCTTCCTGCAAACTTATCATATGCAAAAGCTTAGGTGATTTGCATCATCTTCTGGCCCGGAGGCCTGTTAACATTTTAAGACCTTTTCTTCAGAAACCTTATTTTTCTCTAAAGGTGGTTGGTCAGGAGCCACCCTCCAAAAAAGCATTAGATAAAGTTGCATTCCTACAGAGCAAAGGTGTGGTGGGCTATAACAAGAAAAAGAATTAACTCAAGGGTCCCAGGTTACAAACATTAAAGCTACTACTTACACCAATTATATTAATCAATACACTGCCAGGGACACAGCAGGTAAGGGATATGGAAACTTAGCAGCAAACAATGGCCCAACAAGTGAAAAACCATTCACCAATACAATTTCTAATCAATCTTGTAACTACTCAAAAGAATTTGTGTTTAGACAGTTTAGAACATCTCCTGCCTCTCACAGTTGGGAGGCTCTGAACAATCACATGTGGCCGGAAAAACCTATTCAGGCAGGCTAGAGGATTTCCAAAGGAGTTTGTAGGTTAAACACTGTCACACCCAGGAATTATTAACTGGAACTGTAAGCTAACTCTTTTTTCAGAGAGAGGTAGTGGGGGAGAGCCCCCGTAAAGTCAGAGGTTTAGGTGCAAGCACAAGCAGAAAGTAGGCAGACTCTGGTTTTGGGGGTATATGCTCGAGAATTTCCAGGGGGACTCCTGAAGCTCGATCCCGCCTTTGCGTATGCCGAGCCTCCTTCCTCATGACCTTTGTCATGGGCGGAGTTCCTCACTGGCTCCCAGCAGTGATAGAATTCCAGTGGAGCTATTCCAGATCCTGAATGATGATGCTGTGGAAAGTGCTGCACTCAATATGCAATATGCAATATGCACTCAATATGCAATATGCCGGCTCACGGCAGTAGGGGAATCTGGCCTCGAGACGTGTTGAAGAAGGTCTCTCGAGGTCTTTCTCGGGTTGAGGCAGGACACCCTGGGGTCCCTCGACTTGTGCAGGTGACCTCAGGGGCTTCTCATGGTGGCTCTGAGGTCAGGAAACTGAGGTGGAGGGCCTCTCGGCACCACTGGGTTTGGTGCTGAAGAGGGCCTCATCTCCAGTTGAGGCAGGAACCCAGGGTTCCTCTGACTTCAGACCGACCGCAAGGTCCCTGAGACTTGGGACAGGAGAGTCAGCCCGTCTTGTTGAGCATGGAACTCCGCTGCCTCTCGAGGTTCCCGGGAGACAGGCCACTTGTCGAGCGGTATTTGGAACCTGGGGTCTTTTCCCGACGATGCACGGGCAGTCACTGCCCCTTCGTGTTGACTTCATTCACAGGTGGAGTTCGAAGAGGTGTCCGGGCATCGGGTTCTTATCAAGAGGGGACCGGGAAATCGGGGCCCTCGGAATGTGGAACCACCCACGAGGCCACGTCTGGAATGTCGTCGTGAGACCGGCCTCATCTGAGGTGCGACCGGAAGGCCGGAACCCTTCCAGACAAAGCAGGGAGTCGACCTCTGTCCAGATCAGAGGTAGAAGAGCTCAGAGGAAGTGTTGCCAGAAAACTTCGGTGTTCCTCTCGAGGAGACCGGGATGTCGGGGCACTTTGTGGGTCGCATCAAGGGTGACAAGTACCGTTTCGAACTCCAATTCAAGTGGGACTTCTCCTGAGACGCTGTAGCGGCACAGGCTACATCTTGCGATGACGGGGGAACCACGTGGTTTTCTCGAGTGTAGCAGGATTCTCGAATTACGACGGGAATTCAGATGTTTTGTGTAGGCCCAGGAAGTCCATCTTCCATTCGAGTTGCGAAGGAAAGCTGGGGATTTCTCGAGTGACTGCAGGCCAATAGACCTCATCTAGGCTTGTGTCCAGAAGCCAGTGTTCCTCCAGGGGCACAGGATCCGGGTTGCATTCCAGACACACCCGGGAGACAGGCATCATCTCAGGAAGCAAAGAACCCGCTCTGCTTTCAGTCGCGACGGGTATCTCTGAGCTCACTGGGGGACTAAGGAGTCAAGCCTCCTGAGGCTTTGGAGAGGTCGCGGATTGGTCTCAGCCATGCAGAGACGGGCCCTCATCTCGCGATGACGGGGAGTCTGGGGTTGTTCCGAGCGGCGGCCCCAGGCCTTTCTCACGAGGTACGACGGCGAGGTCAGGAGCCTCGTGGGGCGCCAGGGAAGTCGGGTTCCATGCGAGTGGCGAGGCGAGCGCGTCATTGCTCTCGAGCCATGGTAGCGTGCCGGGACCAGCCCCGGCTGATCCAGGTATTCGAAGGAGAGACGGCGTAGGCGAAGATCAGGAAACCACTGCTTAATTAAATGTTAATTAAGGATATAAGAGTAATAGAATGAGGATAGCTCAGTGAGGAAATTCAGTGGCGAAAGAGGCTGAATAATTCAGCCAGAAGGTAAGAGAAAGAACGACATGGTGAGACCAAGTTTCGGTGAACAAGGCCCGCACTTATTTTCAAGTAGTTTTTATACCTTAAGTTATGCATAGAGGATAATGGGGAAGGGTAGAGTCTTGCAGCAAACCAGGCTTTCTTCCTGCAAACTTATCATATGCAAAGCTTAGGTGATTTGCATCATCTTCTGGCCGGAGGCCTGTTAACATTTTAAGACCTTTTCTTCAGAAACCTTATTTTTCTTAAAGGTGGTTGGTCAGGAGCCACCCTCCAAAAAGCATTAGATAAAGTTGCATTCCTACAGAGCAAAGGTGTGGTGGGCTATAACAAGAAAAAGAATTAACTCAAGGGTCCCAGGTTACAAACATTAAAGCTACTACTTACACCAATTATATTAATCAATACACTGCCAGGGACACAGCAGGTAAGGGATATGGAAACTTAGCAGCAAACAATGGCCCAACAAGTGAAAAACCATTCACCAATACAATTTCTAATCAATCTTGTAACTACTCAAAAGAATTTGTGTTTAGACAGTTTAGAACATCTCCTGCCTCTCACAGTTGGGAGGCTCTGAACAATCACATGTGGCCGGAAAAACCTATTCAGGCAGGCTAGAGGATTTCAAAGGAGTTTGTAGGTTAAACACTGTCACACCCAGGAATTATTAACTGGAACTGTAAGCTAACTCTTTTTTCAGAGAGGTAGTGGGGGAGAGCCCCCGTAAAGTCAGAGGTTTAGGTGCAAGCACAAGCAGAAAGTAGGCAGACTCTGGTTTTGGGGGTATATGCTCGAGAATTTCCAGGGGACTCCTGAAGCTCGATCCCGCCTTTGCGTATGCCGAGCCTCCTTCCTCATGACGTTTGTCATGGGCGGAGTTCCTCACTGGCTCCCAGCAGTGATAGAATTCCAGTGGAGCTATTCCAGATCCTGAATGATGATGCTGTGGAAAGTGCTGCACTCAATATGCAATATGCAATATGCACTCAATATGCAATATGCCGGCTCACGGCAGTAGGGAATCTGGCCTCGAGACGTGTTGAAGAAGGTCTCTCGAGGTCTTCTCGGGTTGAGGCAGGACACCCTGGGGTCCTCGACTTGTGCAGGTGACCTCAGGGGCTTCTCATGGTGGCTCTGAGAAGTCAGGGAAACTGAGGTGGGAGGGCCTCTCGGCACTCCACTGGGTTTGGTGCATTGGAAGAGGGCCTCATCTCAGTTGAGGCAGGAACCTCAGGGTTCCTCTGACTTCAGACTCCGACCGCAAGGTCCCTGCAGACTTGGGACAGGAGAGTCAGGCCTCGTCTTGGGTTGAGGCATGGAACTCCGCTTGCCTCTCGAGGTGTTCCCGGGGAGACAGGCCACTTGTCGGCGGTATTTGGAACCTGGGGGTCTTTTCCCGACGATGCACGGGCGAGTCACTGCCCCTTCGTGTTGACTTCATTCACAGGGTGGAGTTCGAAGAGGTGTCCGGGCATCGGGTTCTTATCAAGAGGGACCGGGAAATCGGGGTCCTTCGGAATGTGGAACCACCCACGAGGCCACGTCTGGAATGTCGTCGTGAGACCGGCCTCATCCTGAGGTGCGACCGGAAGGCCGGGAACCCCTTCCAGACAAAGCAGGGGAGTCGACCCTCCTGTCCAGATCAGGAGGGTAGAAGAGGCTCAGAGGAAGTGTTGCCAGAAAACTTCGGTGTTCCTCTCGAGGGAGACCGGGATGTCGGGGCACTTTGTGGGTCGCATCAAGGGTGACAAGTACCGTTTCGAACTCCAATTCCTAAAGTGGGACTTCTCCTGAGACGCTGTAGCGGCACAGGGCTACATCTTGCGATGACGGGGAACCACGTGGTTTTTCTCGAGTGTAGCAGGATTCTCGAATTACGACGGGAATTCAGGATGCTTCTTGTGTAGGCCCAGGGAAGTCCAATCTTCCATTCGAGTTGCGAAGGAGAGCTGGGGATTTCTCTCGAGTGACTGCAGGGCCAATAGACCTCATCTAGGCTTGTGTCCAGAAGCCAGTGTTCCTCTCCAGGGGCGACAGGGATCTCGGGGTTGCATTCCAGACACACCCGGGGAGACAGGCATCCATCTCGAGTGGAAGCAAAGAACCCCGCTCTGCTCTCGAGTCGCGACGGGTATCTCTTGGAGCTCACTGGGTGTACTAAAGGGAGTCAAGCCTCCTGAGGCTTTTGGAGAGAGGTCGCGAGATTGGTCTCTAGGCCATGCAGGAGACGAAGGCCCTCATCTCGCGATGACGGGGAGTCTTGGGGTTGTTCTCGAGCGGCGGCCCCAGTGTGCTTTCACGAGGTACGACGGCGAGGTCAGTGAGCCTCTCGTGGGGCGCCAGGAAGTCGGGTCTCCATGCGAGTGGCGAGGGCGAGCGCGTCATTGCTCTCGAGCCATGGTAGCGTGCCGGGGACCAGCCCCGGCTGATCCAGGGTATTCGAAGGAGAGACGGCGTAGGCGAAGATCAGGAAACCACTGCTTAATTAAATGTTAATTAAGGATATAAAGAGTAATAGAATGAGGATAGCTCAGTGAGGAAATTCAGTGGCAAAAGAGGCTGAATAATTCAGCCAGAAGGTAAGAGAAAGAACGACATGGTGAGACCAAGTTTCGGTGAACAAGGCCCGCACTTTATTTTTCAAAGTAGTTTTTATACCTTAAGTTATGCATAGAGGATAATGGGGGAAGGGTAGAGTCTTGCAGCAAACCAGGCTTTCTTCCTGCAAACTTATCATATGCAAAGCTTAGGTGATTTGCATCATCTTCTGCCCGGAGGCCTGTTAACATTTTAAGACCTTTTCTTCAGAAAACTTATTTTTCTCTAAAGGTGGTTGGTCAGAGCCACCCTCCAAAAAGCATTAGATAAAGTTGCATTCCTACAGAGCAAAGGTGTGGTGGGCTATAACAAGAAAAAGAATTAACTCAAGGGTCCCAGGTTACAAACATTAAAGCTACTACTTACACCAATTATATTAATCAATACACTGCCAGGGACACAGCAGGTAAGGGATATGGAAACTTAGCAGCAAACAATGGCCCAACAAGTGAAAAACCATTCACCAATACAATTTCTAATCAATCTTGTAACTACTCAAAAGAATTTGTGTTTAGACAGTTTAGAACATCTCCTGCCTCTCACAGTTGGGAGGCTCTGAACAATCACATGTGGCCGGAAAACCTATTCAGGCAGGCTAGAGGATTTCCAAAGGAGTTTGTAGGTTAAACACTGTCACACCCAGGAATTATTAACTGGAACTGTAAGCTAACTCTTTTTCAGAGAGAGGTAGTGGGGGAGAGCCCCCGTAAAGTCAGAGGTTTAGGTGCAAGCACAAGCAGAAAGTAGGCAGACTCTGGTTTTGGGGGTATATGCTCGAGAATTTCCAGGGGGACTCCTGAAGCTCGATCCCGCCTTTGCGTATGCCGAGCCTCCTTCCTCATGACCTTTGTCATGGGCGGAGTTCCTCACTGGCTCCAGCAGTGATAGAATTCCAGTGGAGCTATTCCAGATCCTGAATGATGATGCTGTGGAAAGTGCTGCACTCAATATGCAATATGCAATATGCACTCAATATGCAATATGCCGGCTCACGGCAGTAGGGGAATCTGGCCTCGAGACGTGTTGAAGAAGGTCTCTCGAGGTCTTTCTCGGGTTGAGGCAGGACACCCTGGGGTCCCTCGACTTGTGCAGGTGACCTCAGGGGCTTCTCATGGTGGCTCTGAGAAGTCAGGGAAACTGGAGGTGGGAGGGGCCTCTCGGCACTCCACTGGGTTTGGTGCATTGGAAGAGGGCCTCATCTCCAGTTGAGGCAGGAACCTCAGGGTTCCTCTGACTTCAGACTCCGACCGCAAGGTCCCTGCAGACTTGGGACAGGAGAGTCAGGCCTCGTCTTGGGTTGAGGCATGGAACTCCGCTTGCCTCTCGAGGTGTTCCCGGGAGACAGGCCACTTGTCGGCGGTATTTGGAACCTGGGGTCTTTTCCCGACGATGCACGGGCGAGTCACTGCCCCTTCGTGTTGACTTCATTCACAGGGTGGAGTTCGAAGAGGTGTCCGGGCATCGGGTTCTTATCAAGAGGGGACCGGGAAATCGGGGTCCTTCGGAATGTGGAACCACCCACGAGGCCACGTCTGGAATGTCGTCGTGAGACCGGCCTCATCCTGAGGTGCGACCGGAAGGCCGGGAACCCCTTCCAACAAAGCAGGGGAGTCGACCCTCCTGTCCAGATCAGGAGGGTAGAAGAGGCTCAGAGGAAGTGTTGCCAGAAAACTTCGGTGTTCCTCTCGAGGAGACCGGGATGTCGGGGCACTTTGTGGGTCGCATCAAGGGTGACAAGTACCGTTTCGAACTCCAATTCCTAAAGTGGGACTTCTCCTGAGACGCTGTAGCGGCACAGGGCTACATCTTGCGATGACGGGGAACCACGTGGTTTTCTCGAGGTGTAGCAGGATTCTCGAATTACGACGGGGAATTCAGGATGCTTCTTGTGTAGGCCCAGGGAAGTCCAATCTTCCATTCGAGTTGCGAAGGAAAGCTGGGGATTTCTCTCGAGTGACTGCAGGGCCAATAGACCTCATCTAGGCTTGTGTCCAGAAGCCAGTGTTCCTCTCCAGGGGCGACAGGGATCTCGGGGTTGCATTCCAGACACCCGGGAGACAGGCATCCATCTCGAGTGGAAGCAAAGAACCCCGCTCTGCTCTCGAGTCGCGACGGGTATCTCTTGGAGCTCACTGGGTGGACTAAGGGAGTCAAGCCTCCTGAGGCTTTTGGAGAGAGGTCGCGAGATTGGTCTCTAGGCCATGCAGGAGACGAAGGCCCTCATCTCGCGATGACGGGGAGTCTTGGGGTTGTTCTCGGCGGCGGCCCCAGTGTGCGCTTTCTCACGAGGTACGACGGCGAGGTCAGTGAGCCTCCGTGGGGCGCCAGGGAAGTCGGGTCTCCATGCGAGTGGCGAGGGCGAGCGCGTCATTGCTCTCGAGCCATGGTAGCGTGCCGGGGACCAGCCCCGGCTGATCCAGGGTATTCGAAGGAGAGACGGCGTAGGCGAAGATCAGGAAACCACTGCTTAATTAAATGTTAATTAAGGATATAAAGAGTAATAGAATGAGGATAGCTCAGTGAGGAAATTCAGTGGCGAAAGAGGCTGAATAATTCAGCCAGAAGGTAAGAGAAAGAACGACATGGTGAGACCAAGTTTCGGTGAACAAGGCCCGCACTTTATTTTTCAAAGTAGTTTTATACCTTAAGTTATGCATAGAGGATAATGGGGAAGGGGTAGAGTCTTGCAGCAAACCAGGCTTTCTTCCTGCAAACTTATCATATGCAAAAGCTTAGGTGATTTGCATCATCTTCTGGCCCGGAGGCCTGTTAACATTTTAAGACCTTTTCTTCAGAAACCTTATTTTCTCTAAAGGTGGTTGGTCAGGAGCCACCCTCCAAAAAGCATTAGATAAAGTTGCATTCCTACAGAGCAAAGGTGTGGTGGGCTATAACAAGAAAAAGAATTAACTCAAGGGTCCCAGGTTACAAACATTAAAGCTACTACTTACACCAATTATATTAATCAATACACTGCCAGGGACACAGCAGGTAAGGGATATGGAAACTTAGCAGCAAACAATGGCCCAACAAGTGAAAAACCATTCACCAATACAATTTCTAATCAATCTTGTAACTACTCAAAAGAATTTGTGTTTAGACAGTTTAGAACATCTCCTGCCTCTCACAGTTGGGAGGCTCTGAACAATCACATGTGGCCGGAAAAACCTATTCAGGCAGGCTAGAGGATTTCCAAAGGAGTTTGTAGGTTAAACACTGTCACACCCAGGAATTATTAACTGGAACTGTAAGCTAACTCTTTTTTCAGAGAGAGGTAGTGGGGGAGAGCCCCCGTAAAGTCAGAGGTTTAGGTGCAAGCACAAGCAGAAAGTAGGCAGACTCTGGTTTTGGGGGTATATGCTCGAGAATTTCCAGGGGGACCCTGAAGCTCGATCCCGCCTTTGCGTATGCCGAGCCTCCTTCCTCATGACCTTTGTCATGGGCGGAGTTCCTCACTGGCTCCCAGCAGTGATAGAATTCCAGTGGAGCTATTCCAGATCCTGAATGATGATGCTGTGGAAAGTGCTGCACTCAATATGCAATATGCAATATGCACTCAATATGCAACATGCCGGCTCACGGCAGTAGGGGAATCTGGCCTCGAGACGTGTTGAAGAAGGTCTCTCGAGGTCTTTCTCGGGTTGAGGCAGGACACCCTGGGGTCCCTCGACTTGTGCAGGTGACCTCAGGGGGCTTCTCATGGTGGCTCTGAGAAGTCAGGGAAACTGGAGGTGGGAGGGGCCTCTCGGCACTCCACTGGGTTTGGTGCATTGGAAGAGGGCCTCATCTCCAGTTGAGGCAGGAACCTCAGGGTTCCTCTGACTTCAGACTCCGACCGCAAGGTCCCTGCAGACTTGGGACAGGAGAGTCAGGCCTCGTCTTGGGTTGAGGCATGGAACTCCGCTTGCCTCTCGAGGTGTTCCCGGGGAGACAGGCCACTTGTCGAGCGGTATTTGGAACCTGGGGGTCTTTTCCCGACGATGCACGGGCGAGTCACTGCCCCTTCGTGTTGACTTCATTCACAGGGTGGAGTTCGAAGAGGTGTCCGGGCATCGGGTTCTTATCAAGAGGGGACCGGGAAATCGGGGTCCTTCGGAATGTGGAACCACCCACGAGGCCACGTCTGGAATGTCGTCGTGAGACCGGCCTCATCCTGAGGTGCGACCGGAAGGCCGGGAACCCTTCCAGACAAAGCAGGGGAGTCGACCCTCCTGTCCAGATCAGGAGGGTAGAAGGGGCTCAGAGGAAGTGTTGCGGGAAAACCTCGGTGTTCCTCTCGAGGGAGACCGGGATGTCGGGGCACTTTGTGGGTCGCATCAAGGGTGCCAAGTACCGTTTCGACCTCCAATTCCTAACGTGGGACTTCTCCTGAGACGCTGTAGCGGGAAAGGGCTTCATCTTGCGATGACGGGGGAACCACGTGGATTTTCTCGAGTTGCAGCGGGATTCTCGAGTTACGACGGGAATTCAGGATGCCTCTTGTGTTGGCCCAGGGAAGTCCAATCTTCCATTCGAGTTGCGAAGGAAAGCTGGGGATTGCTCTCGAGTGACTGCAGGGCCAATAGACCTCATCTAGGCTTGTGTCCAGAAGCCAATGTTCCTCTCCAGGGGCGACAGGGATCTCGGGGTTGCATTCCAGACGCACCCGGGGAGACAGGCATCCATCTCGAGTGGAAGCAAAGAACCCCGCTCTGCTCTTGAGTCGCGACGGGTATCTCTTGGAGCTCACTGGGTGGACTAAAGGGAGTCAAGCCTCCTGAGGCGTTTGCAGAGAGGTCGAGAGACTGGTCTCTAGGCCATGCAGGAGACGAAGGCCCTCAAGTCGCGACGACGGGGGAGGCTCGGGGTTGTTCTCGAGCGGCGGCCCCAGTGTGCGGTTTCTCGCGAGGTACGACGGCGAGGTCAGTGAGCTTCTCGTGGGGCGGCAAGGAAGTCGGGTCTCCATGCGAGTGGCGAGGGGGAGCGCGTCTTTACTCTCAAGTCATAGTAGGGGAATCTGGCCTCGAGACGTGTTGAAGAAGGTCTCTCGAGGTCTTTCTCGGGTTGAGGCAGGACACCCTGGGTTCCCTCGACTTGTGCAGGTGACCTCAGGGGCTTCTCATGGTGGCTCTGAGAAGCCAGGGAAACTGGAGGTGGGAGGGGCCTCTCGGCACTCCACTGGGTTTGGTGCATTGGAAGAGGGCCTCATCTCCAGTTGAGGCAGGAACCTCAGGGTTCCTCTGACTTCAGACTCCGATCGCAAGGTCCCTGCAGACTTGGGACAGGAGAGTCAGGCCTCGTCTTGGGTTGAGGCATGGAACTCCGCTTGCCTCTCGAGATGTCCCCGGGGAGAGAGGCCACTTGTCGAGCTGTATTTGGAACCTGGGGTTTTTCCGACGATGCACGGGCGAGTCACTGCCCCTTCGTGTTGCCTTCATTCACAGGGTGGAGTTCGGAGAGGTGTCCGGGCATCGGGTTCTTATCCAGAGGGGACCGGGAAATCGGGGTCCTACGGAATGTGGGACCACCCACGAGGCCACGTCTGGAATGTCTTCGTGAGACCGGCCTCATCCTGAGGTGCGACCGGAAGGTCGGGAACCCCTTCCAGACAAAGCAGGGGAGTCGACCCTCCTGTCCAGATCAGGAGGGTAGAAGGGGCTCAGAGGAAGTGGTGCGGGAAAACCTCAGGGTTCCTCTCGAGGGAGACCGGGATTTCGGGGAACTTTGTGGGTCGCATCAAGGGTGCCAAGTGCCCTTTCGACCTCCAATTCCTAACGTGGGACTTCTCCTGAGACGCTGTAGCGGGAAAGGGCTTCATCTTGCGATGACGGGGGAGCCACGTGGTTTTTCTCGAGTTACGGCGGGATTCTCGAGTTACGACGGGGAATTCAGGCTGCCTCTTGTGTTGGCCCAGGCAAGTCCAATCTTCCATTCGAGTTGCGAAGGAAAGCTGGGGATTGCTCTCGAGTGACTGCAGGGCCAATAGACCTCATCTAGGCTTGTGTCCAGAAGCCAATGTTCCTCTCCAGGGGCGACAGGGATCTCGGGGTTGCATTCCAGACGCACCCGGGGAGACAGGCATTCATCTCGAGTGGAAGCAAAGAACCCCGCTCTGCTCTCGAGTCGCGACGGGTATCTCTTGGAGCTCACTGGGTGGACTAAAGGGAGTCAAGCCTCCTGAGGCGTTGGGAGAGAGGTCGCGAGATTGGTCTCTAGGCCATGCAGGAGACGAAGGCCCTCATCTCTCGATGACGGGGGAGGCTCGGGGTTGTTCTCGAGCGGCGGCCCCAGTGTGCGGTTTCTCACGAGGTACGACGGCGAGGTCAGTGAGCCTCTCGTGGGGCGCCAGGGAAGTCGGGTCTCCATGCGAGTGGCGAGGGGGAGTGCGTCATTGCTCCCGAGCCATGGTAGGGGAATCTGGCCTCGAGACGTGTTGAAGAAGGTCTCTCGAGGTCTTTCTCGGGTTGAGGCAGGAAACCCTGGGTTCCCTCGACTTGTGCAGGTGACCTCAGGGGGCTTCTCATGGTGGCTCTGAGAAGCCAGGGAAACTGGAGGTGGGAGGGGCCTCTCGGGACTCCACTGGGTTTGGTGCATTGGAAGAGGGCCTCATCTCCAGTTGAGGCAGGAACCGCAGGGTACCTCTGATTTCAGACTCCGATCGCAGGGTCCCTGCAGACTGGGGACAGGAGAGTCAGGCCTCGTCTTGGGTTGAGGCATGGAACTCCGCTTGCCTCTCGAGATGTCCCCGGGGAGAGAGGCCACTTGTCGAGCTGTATTTGGAACCTGGGGTTTTTCCGACGATGCACGGGCGAGTCACTGCCCCTTCGTGTTGACTTCATTCACAGGGTGGAGTTCGGAGAGGTGTCCGGGCATCGGGTTCTTATCCAGAGGGGACCGGGAAATCGGGGTCCTACGGAATGTGGAACCACCCACGAGGCCACGTCTGGAATGTCTTCGTGAGACCGGCCTCATCCTGAGGTGCGACCGGAAGGTCGGGAACCCCTTCCAGACAAAGCAGGGGAGTCGACCCTCCTGTCCAGATCAGGAGGGGAGAAGGGGCTCAGAGGAAGTGGTGCGGGAAAACCTCAGTGTTCCTCTCGAGGGAGACCGGGATTTCGGGGAACTTTGTGGGTCGCATCAAGGGTGCCAAGGGCCCTTTCGACCTCCAATTCCTAACGTGGGACTTCTCCTGAGACGCTGTAGCGGGAAAGGGCTTCATCTTGCGATGACAGGGGAACCACGTGGTTTTTCTCGAGTTACGGCGGGATTCTCGAGTTACGACGGGGAATTCAGGCTGCCTCTTGTGTTGGCCCAGGCAAGTCCAATCTTCCATTCGAGTTGCGAAGGAAAGCTGGGCATTGCTCTCGAGTGACTGCAGGGCCAATAGACCTCATCTAGGCTTGTGTCCAGAAGCCAATGTTCCTCTCCAGGGGCGACAGGGATCTCGGGGTTGCATTCCAGACGCACCCGGGGAGACAGGCATTCATCTCGAGTGGAAGCAAAGAAGCCCGCTCTGCTCTCGAGTCGCGACGGGTATCTCTTGGAGCTCACTGGGTGGACTCAAGGGAGTCAAGCCTCCTGAGGCGTTTGGAGAGAGGTCGCGAGATTGGTCTCTAGGCCATGCAGGAGACGAAGGCCCTCATCTCGCGATGACGGGGGAGGCTCGGGGTTGTTCTCGAGCGGCGGCCCCAGTGTGCGGTTTCTCACGAGGTACGACGGCGAGGTCAGTGAGCCGCTCGTGGGGCGCCAGGGAAGTCGGGTCTCCATGCGAGTGGCGAGGGGGAGCGCGTCATTGCTCCCGAGCCATGGTAGGGGAATCTGGCCTCGAGACGTGTTGAAGAAGGTCTCTCGAGGTCTTTCTCGGGTTGAGGCAGGACACCCTGGGTTCCCTCGACTTGTGCAGGTGACCTCAGGGGGCTTCTCATGGTGGCTCTGAGAAGTCAGGGAAACTGGAGGTGGGAGGGGCCTCTCGGGACTCCACTGGGTTTGGTGCATTGGAAGAGGGCCTCATCTCCAGTTGAGGCAGGAACCTCAGGGTTCCTCTGACTTCAGACTCCGACCGCAAGGTCCCTGCAGACTGGGGACAGGAGAGTCAGGCCTCGTCTTGGGTTGAGGCATGGAACTCCGCTTGCCTCTCGAGGTGTTCCCGGGGAGAGAGGCCACTTGTCGAGCTGTATTTGGAACCTGGGGTCTTTTCCGACGATGCACGGGCGAGTCACTGCCCCTTCGTGTTGACTTCATTCACAGGGTGGAGTTCGGAGAGGTGTCCGGGCATCGGGTTCTTATCAAGAGGGGACCGGGAAATCGGGGTCCTTCGGAATGTGGAACCACCCACGAGGCCACGTCTGGAATGTCTTCGTGAGACCGGCCTCATCCTGAGGTGCGACCGGAAGGTCGGGAACCCCTTCCAGACAAAGCAGGGGAGTCCACCCTCCTGTCCAGATCAGGAGGGTAGAAGGGGCTCAGAGGAAGGGGTGCGGGAAAACCTCGGTGTTCCTCTCGAGGGAGACCGGGATTTCGGGGAACTTTGTGGGTCGCATCAAGGGTGCCAAGTGCCGTTTCGACCTCCAATTCCTAACGTGGGACTTCTCCTGAGACACTGTAGCGGGAAAGGGCTTCATCTTGCGATGACGGGGGAACCACGTGGTTTTTCTCGAGTTGCAGCGGGATTCTCGAGTTACGACGGGGAATTCAGGCTGCCTCTTGTGTTGGCCCAGGCAAGTCCAATCTTCCATTCGAGTTGCGAAGGAAAGCTGGGGATTGCTCTCGAGTGACTGCAGGGCCAATAGACCTCATCTAGGCTTGTGTCCAGAAGCCAATGTTCCTCTCCAGGGGCGACAGGGATCTCGGGGTTGCATTCCAGACGCACCCGGGGAGACAGGCATTCATCTCGAGTGGAAGCAAAGAACCCCGCTCTGCTCTCGAATCGCGACGGGTATCTCTTGGAGCTCACTGGGTGGACTCAAGGGAGTCAAGCCTCCTGAGGCGTTTGGAGAGAGGTCGCGAGATTGGTCTCTAGGCCATGCAGGAGACGAAGGCCCCCATCTCGCGATGACGGGGGAGGCTCGGGGTTGTTCTCGAGCGGCGGCCCCAGTGTGCGGTTTCTCACGAGGTACGACGGCGAGGTCAGTGAGCCTCTCGTGGGGCGCCAGGGAAGTCGGGTCTCCATGCGAGTGGCGAGGGGGAGCGCGTCATTGCTCTCGAGTCATGGTAGGGGAACCTGGCCTCGAGACGTGTTGAAGAAGGTCTCTCGAGGTCTTTCTCGGGTTGAGGCAGGAAACCCTGGGTTCCCTCGACTTGTGCAGGTGACCTCAGGGGGCTTCTCATGGTGGCTCTGAGAAGTCAGGGAAACTGGAGGTGGGAGGGGCCTCTCGGGACTCCACTGGGTTTGGTGCATTGGAAGAGGGCCTCATCTCCAGTTGAGGCAGGAACCTCAGGGTTCCTCTGATTTCAGACTCCGATCGCAGGGTCCCTGCAGACTGGGGACAGGAGAGTCAGGCCTCGTCTTGGGTTGAGGCATGGAACTCCGCTTGCCTCTCGAGATGTCCCCGGGGAGAGAGGCCACTTGTCGAGCTGTATTTGGAACCTGGGGTTTTTCCGGACGATGCACGGGCGAGTCACTGCCCCTTCGTGTTGACTTCATTCACAGGGTGGAGTTCGGAGAGGTGTCCGGGCATCGGGTTCTTCTCAAGAGGGGACCGGGAAATCGGGGTCCTACGGAATGTGGAACCACCCACGAGGCCACGTCTGGAATGTCTTCGTGAGACCGGCCTCATCCTGAGGTGCGACCGGAAGGTCGGGAACCCCTTCCAGACAAAGCAGGGGAGTCGACCCTCCTGTCCACATCAGGAGGGTAGAAGGGGCTCAGAGGAAGTGGTGCCGGAAAACCTCGGTGTTCCTCTGGTGGGAGACCGGGATGTCGGGGAACTTTGTGGGTCGCATCAAGGGTGCCAAGTGCCGTTTCGACCTCCAATTCCTAACGTGGGACTTCTCCTGAGACGCTGTAGCGGGAAAGGCTTTGTCTTGCGATGACGGGGGAACCACGTGGTTTTTCTCGAGTTGCGGCGGGAGTCTCGAGTTACGACGGGGAATTCAGGATGCCTCTTGTGTTGGCCCAGGCAAGTGCAATCTTCCATTCGAGTTGCGAAGGAAAGCTGGGGATTGCTCTCGAGTGACTGCAGGGCCAATAGACCTCATCTAGGCTTGTGTCCAGAAGCCAATGTTCCTCTCCAGGGGCGACAGGGATCTCGGGGTTGCATTCCAGACGCACCCGGGGAGACAGGCATTCATCTCGAGTGGAAGCAAAGAACCCCGCTCTGCTCTCGAGTCGCGACGGGTATCTCTTGGAGCTCACTGGGTGGACTAAAGGGAGTCAAGCCTCCTGAGGCGTTTGGAGAGAGGTCGCGAGATTGGTCTCTAGGCCATGCAGGAGACGAAGGCCCTCATCTCTCGATGACGGGGGAGGCTCGGGGTTGTTCTCGAGCGGCGGCCCCAGTGTGCGGTTTCTCACGAGGTACGACGGCGAGGTCAGTGAGCCTCTCGTGGGGCGCCAGGGAAGTCGGGTCTCCATGCGAGTGGCGAGGGGGAGCGCGTCATTGCTCCCGAGCCATGGTAGGGGAATCTGGCCTCGAGACGTGTTGAAGAAGGTCTCTCGAGGTCTTTCCCGGGTTGAGGCAGGAAACCCTGGGTTCCCTCGACTTGTGCAGGTGACCTCAGGGGGCTTCTCATGGTGGCTCTGAGAAGCCAGGGAAACTGGAGGTGGGAGGGGCCTCTCGGGACTCCACTGGGTTTGGTGCATTGGAAGAGGGCCTCACCTCCAGTTGAGGCAGGAACCTCAGGGGACCTCTGATTTCAGACTCCGATCGCAGGGTCCCTGCAGACTGGGGACAGGAGAGTCAGGCCTCGTCTTGGGTTGAGGCATGGAACTCCGCTTGCCTCTCGAGATGTCCCCGGGGAGAGAGGCCACTTGTCGAGCTGTATTTGGAACCTGGGGTTTTTCCCGACGATGCACGGGCGAGTCACTGCCCCTTCGTGTTGACTTCATTCACAGGGTGGAGTTCGGAGAGGTGTCCGGGCATCGGGTTCTTATCAAGAGGGGACCGGGAAATCGGGGTCCTACGGAATGTGGAACCACCCACGAGGCCACGTCTGGAATGTCTTCGTGAGACCGGCCTCATCCTGAGGTGCGACCGGAAGGTCGGGAACCCCTTCCAGACAAAGCAGGGGAGTCGACCCTCCTGTCCAGATCAGGAGGGTAGAAGGGGCTCAGAGGAAGTGGTGCGGGAAAACCTCAGTGTTCCTCTCGAGGGAGACCGGGATGTCGGGGAACTTTGTGGGTCGCATCAAGGGTGCCAAGTGCCCTTTCGACCTCCAATTCCTAACGTGGGACTTCTCCTGAGACGCTGTAGCGGGAAAGGGCTTCATCTTGCGATGACGGGGGAGCCACGTGGTTTTTCTCGAGTTGCGGCGGGATTCTCGAGTTACGACGGGGAATTCAGGATGCCTCTTGTGTTGGCCCAGGCAAGTCCAATCTTCCATTCGAGTTGCGAAGGAAAGCTGGGGATTGCTCTCGAGTGACTGCAGGGCCAATAGACCTCATCTAGGCTTGTGTCCAGAAGCCAATGTTCCTCTCCAGGGGCGACAGGGATCTCGGGGTTGCATTCCAGACGCACCCGGGGAGACAGGCATTCATCTCGAGTGGAAGCAAAGAACCCCGCTCTGCTCTCGAGTCGCGACGGGTATCTCTTGGAGCTCACTGGGTGGACTCAAGGGAGTCAAGCCTCCTGAGGCGTTTGGAGAGAGGTCGCGAGATTGGTCTCTAGGCCATGCAGGAGACGAAGGCCCTCATCTCTCGATGACGGGGGAGGCTCGGGGTTGTTCTCGAGCGGCGGCCCCAGTGTGCGGTTTCTCACGAGGTACGACGGCGAGGTCAGTGAGCCTCTCGTGGGGCGCCAGGGAAGTCGGGTCTCCATGCGAGTGGCGAGGGGGAGCGCGTCATTGCTCCCGAGCCATGGTAGGGGAATCTGGCCTCGAGACGTGTTGAAGAAGGTCTCTCGAGGTCTTTCTCGGGTTGAGGCAGGAAACCCTGGGTTCCCTCGACTTGTGCAGGTGACCTCAGGGGGCTTCTCATGGTGGCTCTGAGAAGCCAGGGAAACTGGAGGTGGGAGGGGCCTCTCGGGACTCCACTGGGCTTGGTGCATTGGAAGAGGGCCTCATCTCCAGTTGAGGCAGGAACCTCAGGGTACCTCTGATTTCAGACTCCGATCGCAGGGTCCCTGCAGACTGGGGACAGGAGAGTCAGGCCTCGTCTTGGGTTGAGGCATGGAACTCCGCTTGCCTCTCGAGATGTCCCCGGGGAGAGAGGCCACTTGTCGAGCTGTATTTGGAACCTGGGGTTTTTCCGACGATGCACGGGCGAGTCACTGCCCCTTCATGTTGACTTCATTCACAGGCTGGAGTTCGGAGACGTGTCCGGGCATCGGGTTCTTATCAAGAGGGGACCGGGAAATCGGGGTCCTACGGAATGTGGAACCACCCACGAGGCCACGTCTGGAATGTCTTCGTGAGACCGGCCTCATCCTGAGGTGCGACCGGAAGGTCGGGAACCCCTTCCAGACAAAGCACGGGAGTCGACCCTCCTGTCGAGATCAGGAGGGTAGAAGGGCTCAGAGGAAGTGGTGCGGGAAAACCTCAGTGTTCCTCTCGAGGGAGACCGGGATTTCGGGGAACTTTGTGGGTCGCATCAAGGGTGCCAAGTGCCCTTTCGACCTCCAATTCCTCACGTGGGACTTCTCCTGAGACGCTGTAGCGGGAAAGGGCTTCATCTTGCGATGACGGGGGAACCACGTGGTTTTTCTCGAGTTGCGGCGGGATTCTCGAGTTACGACGGGGAATTCAGGATGCCTCTTGTGTCGGCCCAGGCAAGTCCAATCTTCCATTCGAGTTGCGAAGGAAAGCTGGGGATTGCTCTCGAGTGACTGCAGGGCCAATAGACCTCATCTAGGCTTGTGTCCAGAAGGCAATGTTCCTCTCCAGGGGCGACAGGGATCTCGGGGTTGCATTCCAGACGCACCCGGGGAGACAGGCATTCATCTCGAGTGGAAGCAAAGAACCCCGCTCTGCTCTCGAATCGCGACGGGTATCTCTTGGAGCTCACTGGGTGGACTCAAGGGAGTCAAGCCTCCTGAGGCGTTTGGAGAGAGGTCGCCAGATTGGTCTCTAGGCCATGCAGGAGACGAAGGCCCTCATCTCTCGATGACGGGGGAGGCTCGGGGTTGTTCTCGAGCGGCGGCCCCAGTGTGCGGTTTCTCACGAGGTACGACGGCGAGGTCAGTGAGCCTCTCGTGGGGCGCCAGGGAAGTCGGGTCTCCATGCGAGTGGCGAGGGGGAGCACGTCATTGCTCCCGAGCCATGGTAGGGGAATCTGGCCTCGAGACGTGTTGAAGAAGGTCTCTCGAGGGCTTTCTCGGGTTGAGACAGGAAACCCTGGGTTCCCTCGACTTGTGCAGGTGACCTCAGGGGGCTTCTCATGGTGGCTCTGAGAAGCCAGGGAAACTGGAGGTGGGAGGGGCCTCTCGGGACTCCACTGGGTTTGGTGCATTGGAAGAGGGCCTCATCTCCAGTTGAGGCAGGAACCGCAGGGTACCTCTGATTTCAGACTCCGATCGCAGGGTCCCTGCAGACTGGGGACAGGAGAGTCAGGCCTCGTCTTGGGTTGAGGCATGGAACTCCGCTTGCCTCTCGAGATGTCCCCGGGGAGAGAGGCCACTTGTCGAGCTGTATTTGGAACCTGGGGTTTTTCCGACGATGCACGGGCGAGTCACTGCCCCTTCGTGTTGACTTCATTCACAGGGTGGAGTTCGGAGAGGTGTCCGGGCATCGGGTTCTTATCCAGAGGGGACCGGGAAATCGGGGTCCTACGGAATGTGGAACCACCCACGAGGCCACGTCTGGAATGTCTTCGTGAGACCGGCCTCATCCTGAGGTGCGACCGGAAGGTCGGGAACCCCTTCCAGACAAAGCAGGGGAGTCGACCCTCCTGTCCAGATCAGGAGGGGAGAAAGGGCTCAGAGGAGGTGGTGCGGGAAAACCTCAGCGTTCCTCTCGAGGGAGACCGGGATTTCGGGGAACTTTGTGGGTCGCATCAAGGGTGCCAAGTGCCCTTTCGACCTCCAATTCCTAACGTGGGACTTCTCCTGAGACGCTGTAGTGGGAAAGGGCTTCATCTTGCGATGACGGGGGAGCCACGTGGTTTTTCTCGAGTTAGGGCGGGATTCTCGAGTTACGACGGGGAATTCAGGATGCCTCTTGTGTTGGCCCAGGCAAGTCCAATCTTCCATTCGAGTTGCGAAGGAAAGCTGGGGATTGCTCTCGAGTGACTGCAGGGCCAATAGACCTCATCTAGGCTTGTGTCCAGAAGCCAATGTTCCTCTCCAGGGGCGACAGGGATCTCGGGGTTGCATTCCAGACGCACCCGGGGAGACAGGCATTCATCTCGAGTGGAAGCAAGGAAGCCCGCTCTGCTCTCGAGTCGCGACGGGTATCTCTTGGAGCTCACTGGGTGGACTCAAGGGAGTCAAGCCTCCTGAGGCGTTTGGAGAGAGGTCGCGAGATTGGTCTCTAGGCCATGCAGGAGACGAAGGCCCTCATCTCTCGATGACGGGGGAGTCTCGGGGTTGTTCTCGAGCGGCGGCCCCAGTGTGCGGTTTCTCACGAGGTACGACGGCGAGGTCAGTGAGCCTCTCGTGGGGCGCCAGGGAAGTCGGGTCTCCATGCGAGTGGCGAGGGGGAGCGCGTCATTGCTCCCGAGCCATGGTAGGGGAATCTGGCCTCGAGACGTGTTGAAGAAGGTCTCTCGAGGTCTTTCTCGGGTTGAGGCAGGAAACCCTGGGTTCCCTCGACTTGTGCAGGTGACCTCAGGGGGCTTCTCATGGTGGCTCTGAGAAGCCAGGGAAACTGGAGGTGGGAGGGGCCTCTCGGGACTCCACTGGGTTTGGTGCATTGGAAGAGGGCCTCATCTCCAGTTGAGGCAGGAACCGCAGGGTACCTCTGATTTCAGACTCCGATCGCAGGGTCCCTGCAGACTGGGGACAGGAGAGTCAGGCCTCGTCTTGGGTTGAGGCATGGAACTCCGCTTGCCTCTCGAGATGTCCCCGGGGAGAGAGGCCGCTTGTCGAGCTGTATTTGGAACCTGGGGTTTTTCCGAACGATGCACGGAAAAACTGCCCCTTCGTGTTGACTTCATTCACAGGGTGGAGTTCGGAGAGGTGTCCGGGCATCGGGTTCTTATCAAGAGGGGACCGGGAAATCGGGGTCCTACGGAATGTGGAACCACCCACGAGGCCACGTCTGGAATGTCTTCGTGAGACCGGCCTCATCCTGAGGTGCGACCGGAAGGTCGGGAACCCCTTCCAGACAAAGCAGGGGAGTCGACCCTCCTGTCCAGATCAGGAGGGGAGAAAGGGCTCAGAGGAGAGGGTGCCGGAAAACCTCAGTGTTCCTCTCGAGGGAGACCGGGATTTCGGGGAACTTTGTGGGTCGCATCAAGGGTGCCAAGTGCCCTTTCGACCTCCAATTCCTAACGTGGGACTTCTCCTGAGACGCTGTAGCGGGAAAGGGCTTCATCTTGCGATGACGGGGGAGCCACGTGGTTTTTCTCGAGTTACGGCGGGATTCTCGAGTTACGACGGGGAATTCAGGCTGCCTCTTGTGTTGGCCCAGGCAAGTCCAATCTTCCATTCGAGTTGCGAAGGAAAGCTGGGGATTGCTCTCGAGTGACTGCAGGGCCAATAGACCTCATCTAGGCTTGTGTCCAGAAGCCAATGTTCCTCTCCAGGGGCGACAGGGATCTCGGGGTTGCATTCCAGACGCACCCGGGGAGACAGGCATTCATCTCGAGTGGAAGCAAAGAACCCCGCTCTGCTCTCGAATCGCGACGGGTATCTCTTGGAGCTCACTGGGTGGACTCTAGGGAGTCAAGCCTCCTGAGGCGTTTGGAGAGAGGTCGCGAGATTGGTCTCTAGGCCATGCAGGAGACGAAGGCCCTCATCTCTCGATGACGGGGGAATCTCGGGGTTGTTCTCGAGCGGCGGCCCCAGTGTGCGGTTTCTCACGAGGTACGACGGCGAGGTCAGTGAGCCTCTCGTGGGGCGCCAGGGAAGTCGGGTCTCCATGCGAGTGGCGAGGGGGTGCGCGTCATTGCTCCCGAGCCATGGTAGGGGAATCTGGCCTCGAGACGTGTTGAAGAAGGTCTCTCGAGGTCTTTCTCGGGTTGAGGCAGGAAACCCTGGGTTCCCTCGACTTGTGCAGGTGACCTCAGGGGGCTTCTCATGGTGGCTCTGAGAAGCCAGGGAAACTGGAGGTGGGAGGGGCCTCTCGGGACTCCACTGGGCTTGGTGCATTGGAAGAGGGCCTCATCTCCAGTTGAGGCAGGAACCGCAGGGTACCTCTGATTTCAGACTCCGATCGCAGGGTCCCTGCAGACTGGGGACAGGAGAGTCAGGCCTCGTCTTGGGTTGAGGCATGGAACTCCGCTTGCCTCTCGAGATGTCCCCGGGGAGAGAGGCCGCTTGTCGAGCTGTATTTGGAACCTGGGGTTTTTCCGAACGATGCACGGGCGAGTCACTGCCCCTTCGTGTTGACTTCATTCACAGGGTGGAGTTCGGAGAGGTGTCCGGGCATCGGGTTCTTATCAAGAGGGGACCGGGAAATCGGGGTCCTACGGAATGTGGAACCACCCACGAGGCCACGTCTGGAATGTCTTCGTGAGACCGGCCTCATCCTGAGGTGCGACCGGAAGGTCGGGAACCCCTTCCAGACAAAGCAGGGGAGTCGACCCTCCTGTCCAGATCAGGAGGGGAGAAAGGGCTCAGAGGAGGGGTGCCGGAAAACCTCAGTGTTCCTCTCGAGGGAGACCGGGATTTCGGGGAACTTTGTGGGTCGCATCAAGGGTGCCAAGTGCCCTTTCGACCTCCAATTCCTAACGTGGGACTTCTCCTGAGACGCTGTAGCGGGAAAGGGCTTCATCTTGCGATGACGGGGGAGCCACGTGGTTTTTCTCGAGTTACGGCGGGATTCTCGAGTTACGACGGGGAATTCAGGCTGCCTCTTGTGTTGGCCCAGGCAAGTCCAATCTTCCATTCGAGTTGCGAAGGAAAGCTGGGGATTGCTCTCGAGTGACTGCAGGGCCAATAGACCTCATCTAGGCTTGTGTCCAGAAGCCAATGTTCCTCTCCAGGGGCGACAGGGATCTCGGGGTTGCATTCCAGACGCACCCGGGGAGACAGGCATTCATCTCGAGTGGAAGCAAAGAACCCCGCTCTGCTCTCGAATCGCGACGGGTATCTCTTGGAGCTCACTGGGTGGACTCAAGGGAGTCAAGCCTCCTGAGGCGTTTGGAGAGAGGTCGCGAGATTGGTCTCTAGGCCATGCAGGAGACGAAGGCCCTCATCTCTCGATGACGGGGGAATCTCGGGGTTGTTCTCGAGCGGCGGCCCCAGTGTGCGGTTTCTCACGAGGTACGACGGCGAGGTCAGTGAGCCTCTCGTGGGGCGCCAGGGAAGTCGGGTCTCCATGCGAGTGGCGAGGGGGAGCGCGTCATTGCTCCCGAGCCATGGTAGGGGAATCTGGCCTCGAGACGTGTTGAAGAAGGTCTCTCGAGGTCTTTCTCGGGTTGAGGCAGGAAACCCTGGGTTCCCTCGACTTGTGCAGGTGACCTCAGGGGGCTTCTCATGGTGGCTCTGAGAAGCCAGGGAAACTGGAGGTGGGAGGGGCCTCTCGGGACTCCACTGGGCTTGGTGCATTGGAAGAGGGCCTCATCTCCAGTTGAGGCAGGAACCGCAGGGTACCTCTGATTTCAGACTCCGATCGCAGGGTCCCTGCAGACTGGGGACAGGAGAGTCAGGCCTCGTCTTGGGTTGAGGCATGGAACTCCGCTTGCCTCTCGAGATGTCCCCGGGGAGAGAGGCCGCTTGTCGAGCTGTATTTGGAACCTGGGGTTTTTCCGAACGATGCACGGAAAAACTGCCCCTTCGTGTTGACTTCATTCACAGGGTGGAGTTCGGAGAGGTGTCCGGGCATCGGGTTCTTATCAAGAGGGGACCGGGAAATCGGGGTCCTACGGAATGTGGAACCACCCACGAGGCCACGTCTGGAATGTCTTCGTGAGACCGGCCTCATCCTGAGGTGCGACCGGAAGGTCGGGAACCCCTTCCAGACAAAGCAGGGGAGTCGACCCTCCTGTCCAGATCAGGAGGGGAGAAAGGGCTCAGAGGAGGTGGTGCCGGAAAACCTCAGTGTTCCTCTCGAGGGAGACCGGGATTTCGGGGAACTTTGTGGGTCGCATCAAGGGTGCCAAGTGCCCTTTCGACCTCCAATTCCTAACGTGGGACTTCTCCTGAGACGCTGTAGCGGGAAAGGGCTTCATCTTGCGATGACGGGGGAGCCACGTGGTTTTTCTCGAGTTACGGCGGGATTCTCGAGTTACGACGGGGAATTCAGGCTGCCTCTTGTGTTGGCCCAGGCAAGTCCAATCTTCCATTCGAGTTGCGAAGGAAAGCTGGGGATTGCTCTCGAGTGACTGCAGGGCCAATAGACCTCATCTAGGCTTGTGTCCAGAAGCCAATGTTCCTCTCCAGGGGCGACAGGGATCTCGGGGTTGCATTCCAGACGCACCCGGGGAGACAGGCATTCATCTCGAGTGGAAGCAAAGAACCCCGCTCTGCTCTCGAGTCGCGACGGGTATCTCTTGGAGCTCACTGGGTGGACTCAAGGGAGTCAAGCCTCCTGAGGCGTTTGGAGAGAGGTCGCGAGATTGGTCTCTAGGCCATGCAGGAGACGAAGGCCCTCATCTCTCGATGACGGGGGATCTCGGGGTTGTTCTCGAGCGGCGGCCCCAGTGTGCGGTTTCTCACGAGGTACGACGGCGAGGTCAGTGAGCCTCTCGTGGGGCGCCAGGGAAGTCGGGTCTCCATGCGAGTGGCGAGGGGGAGCGCGTCATTGCTCCCGAGCCATGGTAGGGGAATCTGGCCTCGAGACGTGTTGAAGAAGGTCTCTCGAGGTCTTTCTCGGGTTGAGGCAGGAAACCCTGGGTTCCCTCGACTTGTGCAGGTGACCTCAGGGGGCTTCTCATGGTGGCTCTGAGAAGCCAGGGAAACTGGAGGTGGGAGGGGCCTCTCGGGACTCCACTGGGTTTGGTGCATTGGAAGAGGGCCTCATCTCCAGTTGAGGCAGGAACCGCAGGGTACCTCTGATTTCAGACTCCGATCGCAGGGTCCCTGCAGACTGGGGACAGGAGAGTCAGGCCTCGTCTTGGGTTGAGGCATGGAACTCCGCTTGCCTCTCGAGATGTCCCCGGGGAGAGAGGCCACTTGTCGAGCTGTATTTGGAACCTGGGGTTTTTCCGAACGATGCACGGAAAAACTGCCCCTTCGTGTTGACTTCATTCACAGGGTGGAGTTCGGAGAGGTGTCCGGGCATCGGGTTCTTATCAAGAGGGGACCGGGAAATCGGGGTCCTACGGAATGTGGAACCACCCACGAGGCCACGTCTGGAATGTCTTCGTGAGACCGGCCTCATCCTGAGGTGCGACCGGAAGGTCGGGAACCCCTTCCAGACAAAGCAGGGGAGTCGACCCTCCTGTCCAGATCAGGAGGGGAGAAAGGGCTCAGAGGAGGGGTGCCGGAAAACCTCAGTGTTCCTCTCGAGGGAGACCGGGATTTCGGGGAACTTTGTGGGTCGCATCAAGGGTGCCAAGTGCCCTTTCGACCTCCAATTCCTAACGTGGGACTTCTCCTGAGACGCTGTAGCGGGAAAGGGCTTCATCTTGCGATGACGGGGGAGCCACGTGGTTTTTCTCGAGTTACGGCGGGATTCTCGAGTTACGACGGGGAATTCAGGCTGCCTCTTGTGTTGGCCCAGGCAAGTCCAATCTTCCATTCGAGTTGCGAAGGAAAGCTGGGGATTGCTCTCGAGTGACTGCAGGGCCAATAGACCTCATCTAGGCTTGTGTCCAGAAGCCAATGTTCCTCTCCAGGGGCGACAGGGATCTCGGGGTTGCATTCCAGACGCACCCGGGGAGACAGGCATTCATCTCGAGTGGAAGCAAAGAACCCCGCTCTGCTCTCGAGTCGCGACGGGTATCTCTTGGAGCTCACTGGGTGGACTCAAGGGAGTCAAGCCTCCTGAGGCGTTTGGAGAGAGGTCGCGAGATTGGTCTCTAGGCCATGCAGGAGACGAAGGCCCTCATCTCTCGATGACGGGGGATCTCGGGGTTGTTCTCGAGCGGCGGCCCCAGTGTGCGGTTTCTCACGAGGTACGACGGCGAGGTCAGTGAGCCTCTCGTGGGGCGCCAGGGAAGTCGGGTCTCCATGCGAGTGGCGAGGGGGAGCGCGTCATTGCTCCCGAGCCATGGTAGGGGAATCTGGCCTCGAGACGTGTTGAAGAAGGTCTCTCGAGGTCTTTCTCGGGTTGAGGCAGGAAACCCTGGGTTCCCTCGACTTGTGCAGGTGACCTCAGGGGGCTTCTCATGGTGGCTCTGAGAAGCCAGGGAAACTGGAGGTGGGAGGGGCCTCTCGGGACTCCACTGGGTTTGGTGCATTGGAAGAGGGCCTCATCTCCAGTTGAGGCAGGAACCGCAGGGTACCTCTGATTTCAGACTCCGATCGCAGGGTCCCTGCAGACTGGGGACAGGAGAGTCAGGCCTCGTCTTGGGTTGAGGCATGGAACTCCGCTTGCCTCTCGAGATGTCCCCGGGGAGAGAGGCCACTTGTCGAGCTGTATTTGGAACCTGGGGTTTTTCCGAACGATGCACGGAAAAGTCACTGCCCCTTCGTGTTGACTTCATTCACAGGGTGGAGTTCGGAGAGGTGTCCGGGCATCGGGTTCTTATCAAGAGGGGACCGGGAAATCGGGGTCCTACGGAATGTGGAACCACCCACGAGGCCACGTCTGGAATGTCTTCGTGAGACCGGCCTCATCCTGAGGTGCGACCGGAAGGTCGGGAACCCCTTCCAGACAAAGCAGGGGAGTCGACCCTCCTGTCCAGATCAGGAGGGGAGAAAGGGCTCAGAGGAGGGGTGCGGGAAAACCTCAGCGTTCCTCTCGAGGGAGACCGGGATTTCGGGGAACTTTGTGGGTCGCATCAAGGGTGCCAAGTGCCCTTTCGACCTCCAATTCCTAACGTGGGACTTCTCCTGAGACGCTGTAGCGGGAAAGGGCTTCATCTTGCGATGACGGGGGAGCCACGTGGTTTTTCTCGAGTTACGGCGGGATTCTCGAGTTACGACGGGGAATTCAGGCTGCCTCTTGTGTTGGCCCAGGCAAGTCCAATCTTCCATTCGAGTTGCGAAGGAAAGCTGGGGATTGCTCTCGAGTGACTGCAGGGCCAATAGACCTCATCTAGGCTTGTGTCCAGAAGCCAATGTTCCTCTCCAGGGGCGACAGGGATCTCGGGGTTGCATTCCAGACGCACCCGGGGAGACAGGCATTCATCTCGAGTGGAAGCAAAGAACCCCGCTCTGCTCTCGAGTCGCGACGGGTATCTCTTGGAGCTCACTGGGTGGACTCAAGGGAGTCAAGCCTCCTGAGGCGTTTGGAGAGAGGTCGCGAGATTGGTCTCTAGGCCATGCAGGAGACGAAGGCCCTCATCTCTCGATGACGGGGGAATCTCGGGGTTGTTCTCGAGCGGCGGCCCCAGTGTGCGGTTTCTCACGAGGTACGACGGCGAGGTCAGTGAGCCTCTCGTGGGGCGCCAGGGAAGTCGGGTCTCCATGCGAGTGGCGAGGGGGAGCGCGTCATTGCTCCCGAGCCATGGTAGGGGAATCTGGCCTCGAGACGTGTTGAAGAAGGTCTCTCGAGGTCTTTCTCGGGTTGAGGCAGGAAACCCTGGGTTCCCTCGACTTGTGCAGGTGACCTCAGGGGGCTTCTCATGGTGGCTCTGAGAAGCCAGGGAAACTGGAGGTGGGAGGGGCCTCTCGGGACTCCACTGGGTTTGGTGCATTGGAAGAGGGCCTCATCTCCAGTTGAGGCAGGAACCGCAGGGTACCTCTGATTTCAGACTCCGATCGCAGGGTCCCTGCAGACTGGGGACAGGAGAGTCAGGCCTCGTCTTGGGTTGAGGCATGGAACTCCGCTTGCCTCTCGAGATGTCCCCGGGGAGAGAGGCCACTTGTCGAGCTGTATTTGGAACCTGGGGTTTTTCCGAACGATGCACGGAAAAGTCACTGCCCCTTCGTGTTGACTTCATTCACAGGGTGGAGTTCGGAGAGGTGTCCGGGCATCGGGTTCTTATCAAGAGGGGACCGGGAAATCGGGGTCCTACGGAATGTGGAACCACCCACGAGGCCACGTCTGGAATGTCTTCGTGAGACCGGCCTCATCCTGAGGTGCGACCGGAAGGTCGGGAACCCCTTCCAGACAAAGCAGGGGAGTCGACCCTCCTGTCCAGATCAGGAGGGGAGAAAGGGCTCAGAGGAAGTGGTGCGGGAAAACCTCAGTGTTCCTCTCGAGGGAGACCGGGATTTCGGGGAACTTTGTGGGTCGCATCAAGGGTGCCAAGTGCCCTTTCGACCTCCAATTCCTAACGTGGGACTTCTCCTGAGACGCTGTAGCGGGAAAGGGCTTCATCTTGCGATGACGGGGGAGCCACGTGGTTTTTCTCGAGTTACGGCGGGATTCTCGAGTTACGACGGGGAATTCAGGCTGCCTCTTGTGTTGGCCCAGGCAAGTCCAATCTTCCATTCGAGTTGCGAAGGAAAGCTGGGGATTGCTCTCGAGTGACTGCAGGGCCAATAGACCTCATCTAGGCTTGTGTCCAGAAGCCAATGTTCCTCTCCAGGGGCGACAGGGATCTCGGGGTTGCATTCCAGACGCACCCGGGGAGACAGGCATTCATCTCGAGTGGAAGCAAAGAACCCCGCTCTGCTCTCGAGTCGCGACGGGTATCTCTTGGAGCTCACTGGGTGGACTCAAGGGAGTCAAGCCTCCTGAGGCGTTTGGAGAGAGGTCGCGAGATTGGTCTCTAGGCCATGCAGGAGACGAAGGCCCTCATCTCTCGATGACGGGGGAATCTCGGGGTTGTTCTCGAGCGGCGGCCCCAGTGTGCGGTTTCTCACGAGGTACGACGGCGAGGTCAGTGAGCCTCTCGTGGGGCGCCAGGGAAGTCGGGTCTCCATGCGAGTGGCGAGGGGGAGCGCGTCATTGCTCCCGAGCCATGGTAGGGGAATCTGGCCTCGAGACGTGTTGAAGAAGGTCTCTCGAGGTCTTTCTCGGGTTGAGGCAGGAAACCCTGGGTTCCCTCGACTTGTGCAGGTGACCTCAGGGGGCTTCTCATGGTGGCTCTGAGAAGCCAGGGAAACTGGAGGTGGGAGGGGCCTCTCGGGACTCCACTGGGTTTGGTGCATTGGAAGAGGGCCTCATCTCCAGTTGAGGCAGGAACCGCAGGGTACCTCTGATTTCAGACTCCGATCGCAGGGTCCCTGCAGACTGGGGACAGGAGAGTCAGGCCTCGTCTTGGGTTGAGGCATGGAACTCCGCTTGCCTCTCGAGATGTCCCCGGGGAGAGAGGCCACTTGTCGAGCTGTATTTGGAACCTGGGGTTTTTCCGAACGATGCACGGGCGAACTGCCCCTTCGTGTTGACTTCATTCACAGGGTGGAGTTCGGAGAGGTGTCCGGGCATCGGGTTCTTATCAAGAGGGGACCGGGAAATCGGGGTCCTACGGAATGTGGAACCACCCACGAGGCCACGTCTGGAATGTCTTCGTGAGACCGGCCTCATCCTGAGGTGCGACCGGAAGGTCGGGAACCCCTTCCAGACAAAGCAGGGGAGTCGACCCTCCTGTCCAGATCAGGAGGGGAGAAAGGGCTCAGAGGAAGGGTGCCGGAAAACCTCAGTGTTCCTCTCGAGGGAGACCGGGATTTCGGGGAACTTTGTGGGTCGCATCAAGGGTGCCAAGTGCCCTTTCGACCTCCAATTCCTAACGTGGGACTTCTCCTGAGACGCTGTAGCGGGAAAGGGCTTCATCTTGCGATGACGGGGGAGCCACGTGGTTTTTCTCGAGTTACGGCGGGATTCTCGAGTTACGACGGGGAATTCAGGATGCCTCTTGTGTTGGCCCAGGCAAGTCCAATCTTCCATTCGAGTTGCGAAGGAAAGCTGGGGATTGCTCTCGAGTGACTGCAGGGCCAATAGACCTCATCTAGGCTTGTGTCCAGAAGCCAATGTTCCTCTCCAGGGGCGACAGGGATCTCGGGGTTGCATTCCAGACGCACCCGGGGAGACAGGCATTCATCTCGAGTGGAAGCAAAGAACCCCGCTCTGCTCTCGAGTCGCGACGGGTATCTCTTGGAGCTCACTGGGTGGACTCAAGGGAGTCAAGCCTCCTGAGGCGTTTGGAGAGAGGTCGCGAGATTGGTCTCTAGGCCATGCAGGAGACGAAGGCCCTCATCTCTCGATGACGGGGGAATCTCGGGGTTGTTCTCGAGCGGCGGCCCCAGTGTGCGGTTTCTCACGAGGTACGACGGCGAGGTCAGTGAGCCTCTCGTGGGGCGCCAGGGAAGTCGGGTCTCCATGCGAGTGGCGAGGGGGAGCGCGTCATTGCTCCCGAGCCATGGTAGGGGAATCTGGCCTCGAGACGTGTTGAAGAAGGTCTCTCGAGGTCTTTCTCGGGTTGAGGCAGGAAACCCTGGGTTCCCTCGACTTGTGCAGGTGACCTCAGGGGGCTTCTCATGGTGGCTCTGAGAAGCCAGGGAAACTGGAGGTGGGAGGGGCCTCTCGGGACTCCACTGGGCTTGGTGCATTGGAAGAGGGCCTCATCTCCAGTTGAGGCAGGAACCGCAGGGTACCTCTGATTTCAGACTCCGATCGCAGGGTCCCTGCAGACTGGGGACAGGAGAGTCAGGCCTCGTCTTGGGTTGAGGCATGGAACTCCGCTTGCCTCTCGAGATGTCCCCGGGGAGAGAGGCCACTTGTCGAGCTGTATTTGGAACCTGGGGTTTTTCCGAACGATGCACGGAAAAACTGCGCCTTCGTGTTGACTGCATTCACAGGGTGGAGTTCGGAGAGGTGTCCGGGCATCGGGTTCTTATCAAGAGGGGACCGGGAAATCGGGGTCCTACGGAATGTGGAACCACCCACGAGGCCACGTCTGGAATGTCTTCGTGAGACCGGCCTCATCCTGAGGTGCGACCGGAAGGTCGGGAACCCCTTCCAGACAAAGCAGGGGAGTCGACCCTCCTGTCCAGATCAGGACGGGAGAAAGGGCTCAGAGGAGGTGGTGCCGGAAATCCTCAGTGTTCGTCTCGAGGGAGACCGGGATTTCGGGGAACTTTGTGGGTCGCGTCAAGGGTGCCAAGTGCCCTTTCGACCTCCAATTCCTAACGTGGGACTTCTCCTGAGGCGCTGTAGCGGGAAAGGGCTTCATCTTGCGATGACGGGGGAGCCACGTGGTTTTTCTCGAGTTACGGCGGGATTCTCGAGTTACGACGGGGAATTCAGGCTGCCTCTTGTGTTGGCCCAGGCAAGTCCAATCTTCCATTCGAGTTGCGAAGGAAAGCTGGGGATTGCTCTCGAGTGACTGCAGGGCCAATAGACCTCATCTAGGCTTGTGTCCAGAGGCCAATGTTCCTCTCCAGGGGCGACAGGGATCTCGGGGTTGCATTCCAGACGCACCCGGGGAGACAGGCATTCATCTCGAGTGGAAGCAAAGAAGCCCGCTCTGCTCTCGAGTCGCGACGGGTATCTCTTGGAGCTCACTGGGTGGACTCAAGGGAGTCAAGCCTCCTGAGGCGTTTTGAGAGAGGTCGCGAGATTGGTCGCTAGGCCATGCAGGAGACGAAGGCCCTCATCTCTCGATGACGGGGGAATCTCGGGGTTGTTCTCGAGCGGCGGCCCCAGTGTGCGGTTTCTCACGAGGTACGACGGCGAGGTCAGTGAGCCTCTCGTGGGGCGCCAGGGAAGTCGGGTCTCCATGCGAGTGGCGAGGGGGAGCGCGTCATTGCTCCCGAGCCATGGTAGGGGAATCTGGCCTCGAGACGTGTTGAAGAAGGTCTCTCGAGGTCTTTCTCGGGTTGAGGCAGGAAACCCTGGGTTCCCTCGACTTGTGCAGGTGACCTCAGGGGGCTTCTCATGGTGGCTCTGAGAAGCCAGGGAAACTGGAGGTGGGAGGGGCCTCTCGGGACTCCACTGGGTTTGGTGCATTGGAAGAGGGCCTCATCTCCAGTTGAGGCAGGAACCGCAGGGTACCTCTGATTTCAGACTCCGATCGCAGGGTCCCTGCAGACTGGGGACAGGAGAGTCAGGCCTCGTCTTGGGTTGAGGCATGGAACTCCGCTTGCCTCTCGAGATGTCCCCGGGGAGAGAGGCCACTTGTCGAGCTGTATTTGGAACCTGGGGTTTTTCCGAACGATGCACGGAAAAACTGCCCCTTCGTGTTGACTTCATTCACAGGGTGGAGTTCGGAGAGGTGTCCGGGCATCGGGTTCTTATCAAGAGGGGACCGGGAAATCGGGGTCCTACGGAATGTGGAACCACCCACGAGGCCACGTCTGGAATGTCTTCGTGAGACCGGCCTCATCCTGAGGTGCGACCGGAAGGTCGGGAACCCCTTCCAGACAAAGCAGGGGAGTCGACCCTCCTGTCCAGATCAGGAGGGGAGAAAGGGCTCAGAGGAGGGGTGCCGGAAAACCTCAGTGTTCCTCTCGAGGGAGACCGGGATTTCGGGGAACTTTGTGGGTCGCATCAAGGGTGCCAAGTGCCCTTTCGACCTCCAATTCCTAACGTGGGACTTCTCCTGAGGCGCTGTAGCGGGAAAGGGCTTCATCTTGCGATGACGGGGGAGCCACGTGGTTTTTCTCGAGTTACGGCGGGATTCTCGAGTTACGACGGGGAATTCAGGCTGCCTCTTGTGTTGGCCCAGGCAAGTCCAATCTTCCATTCGAGTTGCGAAGGAAAGCTGGGGATTGCTCTCGAGTGACTGCAGGGCCAATAGACCTCATCTAGGCTTGTGTCCAGAAGCCAATGTTCCTCTCCAGGGGCGACAGGGATCTCGGGGTTGCATTCCAGACGCACCCGGGGAGACAGGCATTCATCTCGAGTGGAAGCAAAGAACCCCGCTCTGCTCTCGAGTCGCGACGGGTATCTCTTGGAGCTCACTGGGTGGACTCAAGGGAGTCAAGCCTCCTGAGGCGTTTGGAGAGAGGTCGCGAGATTGGTCTCTAGGCCATGCAGGAGACGAAGGCCCTCATCTCTCGATGACGGGGGAATCTCGGGGTTGTTCTCGAGCGGCGGCCCCAGTGTGCGGTTTCTCACGAGGTACGACGGCGAGGTCAGTGAGCCTCTCGTGGGGCGCCAGGGAAGTCGGGTCTCCATGCGAGTGGCGAGGGGGAGCGCGTCATTGCTCCCGAGCCATGGTAGGGGAATCTGGCCTCGAGACGTGTTGAAGAAGGTCTCTCGAGGTCTTTCTCGGGTTGAGGCAGGAAACCCTGGGTTCCCTCGACTTGTGCAGGTGACCTCAGGGGGCTTCTCATGGTGGCTCTGAGAAGCCAGGGAAACTGGAGGTGGGAGGGGCCTCTCGGGACTCCACTGGGTTTGGTGCATTGGAAGAGGGCCTCATCTCCAGTTGAGGCAGGAACCGCAGGGTACCTCTGATTTCAGACTCCGATCGCAGGGTCCCTGCAGACTGGGGACAGGAGAGTCAGGCCTCGTCTTGGGTTGAGGCATGGAACTCCGCTTGCCTCTCGAGATGTCCCCGGGGAGAGAGGCCACTTGTCGAGCTGTATTTGGAACCTGGGGTTTTTCCGAACGATGCACGGAAAGTCACTGCCCCTTCGTGTTGACTTCATTCACAGGGTGGAGTTCGGAGAGGTGTCCGGGCATCGGGTTCTTATCAAGAGGGGACCGGGAAATCGGGGTCCTACGGAATGTGGAACCACCCACGAGGCCACGTCTGGAATGTCTTCGTGAGACCGGCCTCATCCTGAGGTGCGACCGGAAGGTCGGGAACCCCTTCCAGACAAAGCAGGGGAGTCGACCCTCCTGTCCAGATCAGGAGGGGAGAAAGGGCTCAGAGGAGGGGTGCCGGAAAACCTCAGTGTTCCTCTCGAGGGAGACCGGGATTTCGGGGAACTTTGTGGGTCGCATCAAGGGTGCCAAGTGCCCTTTCGACCTCCAATTCCTAACGTGGGACTTCTCCTGAGGCGCTGTAGCGGGAAAGGGCTTCATCTTGCGATGACGGGGGAGCCACGTGGTTTTTCTCGAGTTACGGCGGGATTCTCGAGTTACGACGGGGAATTCAGGATGCCTCTTGTGTTGGCCCAGGCAAGTCCAATCTTCCATTCGAGTTGCGAAGGAAAGCTGGGGATTGCTCTCGAGTGACTGCAGGGCCAATAGACCTCATCTAGGCTTGTGTCCAGAAGCCAATGTTCCTCTCCAGGGGCGACAGGGATCTCGGGGTTGCATTCCAGACGCACCCGGGGAGACAGGCATTCATCTCGAGTGGAAGCAAAGAACCCCGCTCTGCTCTCGAGTCGCGACGGGTATCTCTTGGAGCTCACTGGGTGGACTCAAGGGAGTCAAGCCTCCTGAGGCGTTTGGAGAGAGGTCGCGAGATTGGTCTCTAGGCCATGCAGGAGACGAAGGCCCTCATCTCTCGATGACGGGGGATCTCGGGGTTGTTCTCGAGCGGCGGCCCCAGTGTGCGGTTTCTCACGAGGTACGACGGCGAGGTCAGTGAGCCTCTCGTGGGGCGCCAGGGAAGTCGGGTCTCCATGCGAGTGGCGAGGGGGAGCGCGTCATTGCTCCCGAGCCATGGTAGGGGAATCTGGCCTCGAGACGTGTTGAAGAAGGTCTCTCGAGGTCTTTCTCGGGTTGAGGCAGGAAACCCTGGGTTCCCTCGACTTGTGCAGGTGACCTCAGGGGGCTTCTCATGGTGGCTCTGAGAAGCCAGGGAAACTGGAGGTGGGAGGGGCCTCTCGGGACTCCACTGGGTTTGGTGCATTGGAAGAGGGCCTCATCTCCAGTTGAGGCAGGAACCGCAGGGTACCTCTGATTTCAGACTCCGATCGCAGGGTCCCTGCAGACTGGGGACAGGAGAGTCAGGCCTCGTCTTGGGTTGAGGCATGGAACTCCGCTTGCCTCTCGAGATGTCCCCGGGGAGAGAGGCCACTTGTCGAGCTGTATTTGGAACCTGGGGTTTTTCCCGAACGATGCACGGAAAAACTGCCCCTTCGTGTTGACTTCATTCACAGGGTGGAGTTCGGAGAGGTGTCCGGGCATCGGGTTCTTATCAAGAGGGGACCGGGAAATCGGGGTCCTACGGAATGTGGAACCACCCACGAGGCCACGTCTGGAATGTCTTCGTGAGACCGGCCTCATCCTGAGGTGCGACCGGAAGGTCGGGAACCCCTTCCAGACAAAGCAGGGGAGTCGACCCTCCTGTCCAGATCAGGAGGGGAGAAAGGGCTCAGAGGAGGTGGTGCCGGAAAACCTCAGTGTTCCTCTCGAGGGAGACCGGGATTTCGGGGAACTTTGTGGGTCGCATCAAGGGTGCCAAGTGCCCTTTCGACCTCCAATTCCTAACGTGGGACTTCTCCTGAGACGCTGTAGCGGGAAAGGGCTTCATCTTGCGACGACGGGGGAGCCACGTGGTTTTTCTCGAGTTACGGCGGGATTCTCGAGTTACGACGGGGAATTCAGGCTGCCTCTTGTGTTGGCCCAGGCAAGTCCAATCTTCCATTCGAGTTGCGAAGGAAAGCTGGGGATTGCTCTCGAGTGACTGCAGGGCCAATAGACCTCATCTAGGCTTGTGTCCAGAAGCCAATGTTCCTCTCCAGGGGCGACAGGGATCTCGGGGTTGCATTCCAGACGCACCCGGGGAGACAGGCATTCATCTCGAGTGGAAGCAAAGAACCCCGCTCTGCTCTCGAGTCGCGACGGGTATCTCTTGGAGCTCACTGGGTGGACTCAAGGGAGTCAAGCCTCCTGAGGCGTTTGGAGAGAGGTCGCGAGATTGGTCTCTAGGCCATGCAGGAGACGAAGGCCCTCATCTCTCGATGACGGGGGAATCTCGGGGTTGTTCTCGAGCGGCGGCCCCAGTGTGCGGTTTCTCACGAGGTACGACGGCGAGGTCAGTGAGCCTCTCGTGGGGCGCCAGGGAAGTCGGGTCTCCATGCGAGTGGCGAGGGGGAGCGCGTCATTGCTCCCGAGCCATGGTAGGGGAATCTGGCCTCGAGACGTGTTGAAGAAGGTCTCTCGAGGTCTTTCTCGGGTTGAGGCAGGAAACCCTGGGTTCCCTCGACTTGTGCAGGTGACCTCAGGGGGCTTCTCATGGTGGCTCTGAGAAGCCAGGGAAACTGGAGGTGGGAGGGGCCTCTCGGGACTCCACTGGGTTTGGTGCATTGGAAGAGGGCCTCATCTCCAGTTGAGGCAGGAACCGCAGGGTACCTCTGATTTCAGACTCCGATCGCAGGGTCCCTGCAGACTGGGGACAGGAGAGTCAGGCCTCGTCTTGGGTTGAGGCATGGAACTCCGCTTGCCTCTCGAGATGTCCCCGGGGAGAGAGGCCACTTGTCGAGCTGTATTTGGAACCTGGGGTTTTTCCCGAACGATGCACGGAAAAACTGCCCCTTCGTGTTGACTTCATTCACAGGGTGGAGTTCGGAGAGGTGTCCGGGCATCGGGTTCTTATCAAGAGGGGACCGGGAAATCGGGGTCCTACGGAATGTGGAACCACCCACGAGGCCACGTCTGGAATGTCTTCGTGAGACCGGCCTCATCCTGAGGTGCGACCGGAAGGTCGGGAACCCCTTCCAGACAAAGCAGGGGAGTCGACCCTCCTGTCCAGATCAGGAGGGGAGAAAGGGCTCAGAGGAGGGGTGCCGGAAAACCTCAGTGTTCCTCTCGAGGGAGACCGGGATTTCGGGGAACTTTGTGGGTCGCATCAAGGGTGCCAAGTGCCCTTTCGACCTCCAATTCCTAACGTGGGACTTCTCCTGAGGCGCTGTAGCGGGAAAGGGCTTCATCTTGCGATGACGGGGGAGCCACGTGGTTTTTCTCGAGTTACGGCGGGATTCTCGAGTTACGACGGGGAATTCAGGCTGCCTCTTGTGTTGGCCCAGGCAAGTCCAATCTTCCATTCGAGTTGCGAAGGAAAGCTGGGGATTGCTCTCGAGTGACTGCAGGGCCAATAGACCTCATCTAGGCTTGTGTCCAGAAGCCAATGTTCCTCTCCAGGGGCGACAGGGATCTCGGGGTTGCATTCCAGACGCACCCGGGGAGACAGGCATTCATCTCGAGTGGAAGCAAAGAACCCCGCTCTGCTCTCGAGTCGCGACGGGTATCTCTTGGAGCTCACTGGGTGGACTCAAGGGAGTCAAGCCTCCTGAGGCGTTTGGAGAGAGGTCGCGAGATTGGTCTCTAGGCCATGCAGGAGACGAAGGCCCTCATCTCTCGATGACGGGGGAATCTCGGGGTTGTTCTCGAGCGGCGGCCCCAGTGTGCGGTTTCTCACGAGGTACGACGGCGAGGTCAGTGAGCCTCTCGTGGGGCGCCAGGGAAGTCGGGTCTCCATGCGAGTGGCGAGGGGGAGCGCGTCATTGCTCCCGAGCCATGGTAGGGGAATCTGGCCTCGAGACGTGTTGAAGAAGGTCTCTCGAGGTCTTTCTCGGGTTGAGGCAGGAAACCCTGGGTTCCCTCGACTTGTGCAGGTGACCTCAGGGGGCTTCTCATGGTGGCTCTGAGAAGCCAGGGAAACTGGAGGTGGGAGGGGCCTCTCGGGACTCCACTGGGTTTGGTGCATTGGAAGAGGGCCTCATCTCCAGTTGAGGCAGGAACCGCAGGGTACCTCTGATTTCAGACTCCGATCGCAGGGTCCCTGCAGACTGGGGACAGGAGAGTCAGGCCTCGTCTTGGGTTGAGGCATGGAACTCCGCTTGCCTCTCGAGATGTCCCCGGGGAGAGAGGCCACTTGTCGAGCTGTATTTGGAACCTGGGGTTTTTCCCGAACGATGCACGGGCGAACTGCCCCTTCGTGTTGACTTCATTCACAGGGTGGAGTTCGGAGAGGTGTCCGGGCATCGGGTTCTTATCAAGAGGGGACCGGGAAATCGGGGTCCTACGGAATGTGGAACCACCCACGAGGCCACGTCTGGAATGTCTTCGTGAGACCGGCCTCATCCTGAGGTGCGACCGGAAGGTCGGGAACCCCTTCCAGACAAAGCAGGGGAGTCGACCCTCCTGTCCAGATCAGGAGGGGAGAAAGGGCTCAGAGGAGGTGGTGCCGGAAAACCTCAGTGTTCCTCTCGAGGGAGACCGGGATTTCGGGGAACTTTGTGGGTCGCATCAAGGGTGCCAAGTGCCCTTTCGACCTCCAATTCCTAACGTGGGACTTCTCCTGAGACGCTGTAGCGGGAAAGGGCTTCATCTTGCGATGACGGGGGAGCCACGTGGTTTTTCTCGAGTTACGGCGGGATTCTCGAGTTACGACGGGGAATTCAGGCTGCCTCTTGTGTTGGCCCAGGCAAGTCCAATCTTCCATTCGAGTTGCGAAGGAAAGCTGGGGATTGCTCTCGAGTGACTGCAGGGCCAATAGACCTCATCTAGGCTTGTGTCCAGAAGCCAATGTTCCTCTCCAGGGGCGACAGGGATCTCGGGGTTGCATTCCAGACGCACCCGGGGAGACAGGCATTCATCTCGAGTGGAAGCAAAGAACCCCGCTCTGCTCTCGAGTCGCGACGGGTATCTCTTGGAGCTCACTGGGTGGACTCAAGGGAGTCAAGCCTCCTGAGGCGTTTGGAGAGAGGTCGCGAGATTGGTCTCTAGGCCATGCAGGAGACGAAGGCCCTCATCTCTCGATGACGGGGGATCTCGGGGTTGTTCTCGAGCGGCGGCCCCAGTGTGCGGTTTCTCACGAGGTACGACGGCGAGGTCAGTGAGCCTCTCGTGGGGCGCCAGGGAAGTCGGGTCTCCATGCGAGTGGCGAGGGGGAGCGCGTCACTGCTCCCGAGCCATGGTAGGGGAATCTGGCCTCGAGACGTGTTGCAGAAGGTCTCTCGAGGTCTTTCTCGGGTTGAGGCAGGAAACCCTGGGTTCCCTCGACTTGTGCAGGTGACCTCAGGGGGCTTCTCATGGTGGCTCTGAGAAGCCAGGGAAACTGGAGGTGGGAGGGGCCTCTCGGGACTCCACTGGGTTTGGTGCATTGGAAGAGGGCCTCATCTCCAGTTGAGGCAGGAACCGCAGGGTACCTCTGATTTCAGACTCCGATCGCAGGGTCCCTGCAGACTGGGGACAGGAGAGTCAGGCCTCGTCTTGGGTTGAGGCATGGAACTCCGCTTGCCTCTCGAGATGTCCCCGGGGAGAGAGGCCACTTGTCGAGCTGTATTTGGAACCTGGGGTTTTTCCGAACGATGCACGGAAAAACTGCCCCTTCGTGTTGCCTTCATTCACAGGGTGGAGTTCGGAGAGGTGTCCGGGCATCGGGTTCTTATCCAGAGGGGACCGGGAAATCGGGGTCCTACGGAATGTGGGACCACTCACGAGGCCACGTCTGGAATGTCTTCGTGAGACCGGCCTCATCCTGAGGTGCGACCGGAAGGTCGGGAACCCCTTCCAGACAAAGCAGGGGAGTCGACCCTCCTGTCCAGATCAGGAGGGGAGAAAGGGCTCAGAGGAGGGGGTGCCGGAAAACCTCAGCGTTCCTCTCGAGGGAGACCGGGATTTCGGGGAACTTTGTGGGTCGCATCAAGGGTGCCAAGTGCCCTTTCGACCTCCAATTCCTAACGTAGGACTTCTCCTGAGACGCTGTAGCGGGAAAGGGCTTCATCTTGCGATGACGGGGGAGCCACGTGGTTTTTCTCGAGTTACGGCGGGATTCTCGAGTTCCGACGGGGAATTCAGGCTGCCTCTTGTGTTGGCCCAGGCAAGTCCAATCTTCCATTCGAGTTGCGAAGGAAAGCTGGGGATTGCTCTCGAGTGACTGCAGGGCCGATGGACCTCATCTAGGCTTGTGTCCAGAAGCCAATGTTCCTCTCCAGGGGCGACAGGGATCTCGGGGTTGCATTCCAGACGCACCCGGGGAGACAGGCATTCATCTCGAGTGGAAGCAAAGAACCCCGCTCTGCTCTCGAGTGGCGACGGGTATCTCTTGGAGCTCACTGGGTGGACTCAAGGGAGTCAAGCCTCCTGAGGCGTTTGGAGAGAGGTCGCGAGATTGGTCTCTAGGCCATGCAGGAGACGAAGGCCCTCATCTCTCGATGACGGGGGATCTCGGGGTTGTTCTCGAGCGGCGGCCCCAGTGTGCGGTTTCTCACGAGGTACGACGGCGAGGTCAGTGAGCCTCTCGTGGGGCGCCAGGGAAGTCGGGTCTCCATGCGAGTGGCGAGGGGGAGCGCGTCATTGCTCCCAAGCCATGGTAGGGGAATCTGGCCTCGAGACGTATTGAAGAAGGTCTCTCGAGGTCTTTCTCGGGTTGAGGCAGGAAACCCTGGGTTCCCTCGACTTGTGCAGGTGACCTCAGGGGGCTTCTCATGGTGGCTCTGAGAAGCCAGGGAAACTGGAGGTGGGAGGGGCCTCTCGGGACTCCACTGGGTTTGGTGCATTGGAAGAGGGCCTCATCTCCAGTTGAGGCAGGAACCGCAGGGTACCTCTGATTTCAGACTCCGATCGCAGGGTCCCTGCAGACTGGGGACAGGAGAGTCAGGCCTCGTCTTGGGTTGAGGCATGGAACTCCGCTTGCCTCTCGAGATGTCCCCGGGGAGAGAGGCCACTTGTCGAGCTGTATTTGGAACCTGGGGTTTTTCCGAACGATGCACGGAAAAACTGCCCCTTCGTGTTGACTTCATTCACAGGGTGGAGTTCGGAGAGGTGTCCGGGCATCGGGTTCTTATCAAGAGGGGACCGGGAAATCGGGGTCCTACGGAATGTGGAACCACCCACGAGGCCACGTCTGGAATGTCTTCGTGAGACCGGCCTCATCCTGAGGTGCGACCGGAAGGTCGGGAACCCCTTCCAGACAAAGCAGGGGAGTCGACCCTCCTGTCCAGATCAGGAGGGGAGAAAGGGCTCAGAGGAGGGGTGCCGGAAAACCTCAGTGTTCCTCTCGAGGGAGACCGGGATTTCGGGGAACTTTGTGGGTCGCATCAAGGGTGCCAAGTGCCCTTTCGACCTCCAATTCCTAACGTGGGACGTCTCCTGAGGCGCTGTAGCGGGAAAGGGCTTCATCTTGCGATGACGGGGGAGCCACGTGGTTTTTCTCGAGTTACGGCGGGATTCTCGAGTTACGACGGGGAATTCAGGCTGCCTCTTGTGTTGGCCCAGGCAAGTCCAATCTTCCATTCGAGTTGCGAAGGAAAGCTGGGGATTGCTCTCGAGTGACTGCAGGGCCAATAGACCTCATCTAGGCTTGTGTCCAGAAGCCAATGTTCCTCTCCAGGGGCGACAGGGATCTCGGGGTTGCATTCCAGACGCACCCGGGGAGACAGGCATTCATCTCGAGTGGAAGCAAAGAACCCCGCTCTGCTCTCGAGTCGCGACTGGTATCTCTTGGAGCTCACTGGGTGGACTCAAGGGAGTCAAGCCTCCTGAGGCGTTTGGAGAGAGGTCGCGAGATTGGTCTCTAGGCCATGCAGGAGACGAAGGCCCTCAGCTCTCGATGACGGGGGAATCTCGGGGTTGTTCTCGAGCGGCGGCCCCAGTGTGCGGTTTCTCACGAGGTACGACGGCGAGGTCAGTGAGCCTCTCGTGGGGCGCCAGGGAAGTCGGGTCTCCATGCGAGTGGCGAGGGGAGCGCGTCATTGCTCCCGAGCCATGGTAGGGGAATCTGGCCTCGAGACGTGTTGAAGAAGGTCTCTCGAGGTCTTTCCCGGGTTGAGGCAGGAAAGCCTGGGTTCCCTCGACTTGTGCAGGTGACCTCAGGGGGCTTCTCATGGTGGCTCTGAGAAGCCAGGGAAACTGGAGGTGGGAGGGGCCTCTCGGGACTCCACTGGGTTTGGTGCATTGGAAGAGGGCCTCATCTCCAGTTGAGGCAGGAACCGCAGGGTACCTCTGATTTCAGACTCCGATCGCAGGGTCCCTGCAGACTGGGGACAGGAGCGTCAGGCCTCGTCTTGGGTTGAGGCATGGAACTCCGCTTGCCTCTCGAGATGTCCCCGGGGAGAGAGGCCACTTGTCGAGCTGTATTTGGAACCTGGGGTTTTTTCCGAATGATGCACGGGAAAACTGCCCCTTCGTATTGACTTCATTCACAGGGTGGAGTTCGGAGAGGTGTCCGGGCATCGGGTTCTTATCAAGAGGGGACCGGGAAATCGGGGTCCTACGGAATGTGGAACCACCCACGAGGCCACGTCTGGAATGTCTTCGTGAGACCGGCCTCATCCTGAGGTGCGACCGGAAGGTCGGGAACCCCTTCCAGACAAAGCAGAGGAGTCGACCCTCCTGTACAGATCAGGAGGGGAGAAAGGGCTCAGAGGAGGGGTGCGGGAAAACCTCAGTGTTCCTCTCGAGGGAGACCGGGATTTCGGGGAACTTTGTGGGTCGCATCAAGGGTGCCAAGTGCCCTTTCGACCTCCAATTCCTAACGTGGGACTTCTCCTGAGGCGCTGTAGCGGGAAAGGGCTTCATCTTGCGATGACGGGGGAGCCACGTGGTTTTTCTCGAGTTACAGCGGGATTCTCGAGTTACGACGGGGAATTCAGGCTGCCTCTTGTGTTGGCCCAGGCAAGTCCAATCTTCCATTCGAGTTGCGAAGGAAAGCTGGGGATTGCTCTCGAGTGACTGCAGGGCCAATAGACCTCATCTAGGCTTGTGTCCAGAAGCCAATGTTCCTCTCCAGGGGCGACAGGGATCTCGGGGTTGCATTCCAGACGCACCCGGGGAGACAGGCATTCATCTCGAGTGGAAGCAAAGAACCCCGCTCTGCTCTCGAGTCGCGACGGGTATCTCTTGGAGCTCACTGGGTGGACTCAAGGGAGTCAAGCCTCCTGAGGCGTTTGGAGAGAGGTCGCGAGATTGGTCTCTAGGCCATGCAGGAGACGAAGGCCCTCATCTCTCGATGTCGGGGGAATCTCGGGGTTGTTCTCGAGCGGTGGCCCCAGTGTGCGGTTTCTCACGAGGTGCGACGGCGAGGTCAGTGAGCCTCTCGTGGGGCGCCAGGGAAGTCGGGTCTCCATGCGAGTGGCGAGGGGGAGCGCGTCTTTGCTCCCGAGCCATGGTAGTGGAATCTGGCCTCGAGACGTGTTGAAGAAGGTCTCTCGAGGTCTTTCTCGGGTTGAGGCAGGAAACCCTGGGTTCCCTCGACTTGTGCAGGTGACCTCAGGGGGCTTCTCATGGTGGCTCTGAGAAGCCAGGGAAACTGGAGGTGGGAGGGGCCTCTCGGGACTCCACTGGGCTTGGTGCATTGGAAGAGGGCCTCATCTCCAGTTGGGGCAGGAACCGCAGGGTACCTCTGATTTCAGACTCCGATCGCAGGGTCCCTGCAGACTGGGGACAGGAGAGTCAGGCCTCGTCTTGGGCTGAGGCATGGAACTCCGCTTGCCTCTCGAGATGTCCCCGGGGAGAGAGGCCACTTGTCGAGCTGTATTTGGAACCTGGGGTTTTTTCCGAATGATGCACGGAAAAACTGCCCCTTCGTGTTGACTTCATTCACAGGGTGGAGTTCGGAGAGGTGTCCGGGCATCGGGTTCTTATCAAGAGGGGACCGGGAAATCGGGGTCCTACGGAATGTGGAACCACCCACGAGGCCACGTCTGGAATGTCTTCGTGGGACCGGCCTCATCCTGAGGTGCGACCGGAAGGTCGGGAACCCCTTCCAGACAAAGCAGGGGAGTCGACCCTCCTGTCCAGATCAGGAGGGGAGAAAGGGCTCAGAGGAGGGGTGGGAAAACCTCAGTGTTCCTCTCGAGGGAGACCGGGATTTCGGGGAACTTTGTGGGTCGCATCAAGGGTGCCAAGTGCCCTTTCGACCTCCAATTCCTAACGTGGGACTTCTCCTGAGGCTCTGTAGCGGGAAAGGGCTTCATCTTGCGAGGACGGGGGAGCCACGTGGTTTTTCTCGAGTTACAGCGGGATTCTCGAGTTACGACGGGGAATTCAGGCTGCCTCTTGTGTTGGCCCAGGCAAGTCCAATCTTCCATTCGAGTTGCGAAGGAAAGCTGGGGATTGCTCTCGAGTGACTGCAGGGCCAATAGACCTCATCTAGGCTTGTGTCCAGAAGCCAATGTTCCTCTCCAGGGGCGACAGGGATCTCGGGGTTGCATTCCAGACGCACCCGGGGAGACAGGCATTCATCTCGAGTGGAAGCAAAGAACCCCGCTCTGCTCTCGAGTCGCGACGGGTATCTCTTGGAGCTCACTGGGTGGACTCAAGGGAGTCAAGCCTCCTGAGGCGTTTGGAGAGAGGTCGCGAGACTGGTCTCTAGGCCATGCAGGAGACGAAGGCCCTCATCTCTCGATGACGGGGGATCTCGGGGTTGTTCTCGAGCGGCGGCCCCAGTGTGCGGTTTCTCACGAGGTACGACGGCGAGGTCAGTGAGCCTCTCGTGGGGCGCCAGGGAAGTCGGGTCTCCATGCGAGTGGCGAGGGGGAGCGCGTCATTGCTCCCAAGCCATGGTAGGGGAATCTGGCCTCGAGACGTGTTGAAGAAGGTCTCTCGAGGTCTTTCTCGGGTTGAGGCAGGAAACCCTGGGTTCCCTCGACTTGTGCAGGTGACCTCAGGGGGCTTCTCATGGTGGCTCTGAGAAGCCAGGGAAACTGGAGGTGGGAGGGGCCTCTCGGGACTCCACTGGGCTTGGTGCATTGGAAGAGGGCCTCATCTCCAGTTGAGGCAGGAACCGCAGGGTACCTCTGATTTCAGACTCCGACCGCAAGGTCCCTGCAGACTGGGGACAGGAGAGTCAGGCCTCGTCTTGGGTTGAGGCATGGAACTCCGCTTGCCTCTCGAGATGTCCCCGGGGAGAGAGGCCACTTGTCGAGCTGTATTTGGAACCTGGGGTTTTTTCCGAACGATGCACGGAAACACTGCCCCTTCGTGTTGACTTCATTCACAGGGTGGAGTTCGGAGAGGTGTCCGGGCATCGGGTTCTTATCAAGAGGGGACCGGGAAATCGGGGTCCTACGGAATGTGGAACCACCCACGAGGCCACGTCTGGAATGTCTTCGTGAGACCGGCCTCATCCTGAGGTGCGACCGGAAGGTCGGGAACCCCTTCCAGACAAAGCAGGGGAGTCGACCCTCCTGTCCAGATCAGGAGGGGAGAAAGGGCTCAGAGGAGGGGTGCCGGAAAACCTCAGTGTTCCTCTCGAGGGAGACCGGGATTTCGGGGAACTTTGTGGGTCGCATCAAGGGTGCCAAGTGCCCTTTCGACCTCCAATTCCTAACGTGGGACTTCTCCTGAGGCGCTGTAGCGGGAAAGTGCTTCATCTTGCGATGACGGGGGAGCCACGTGGTTTTTCTCGAGTTACAGCGGGATTCTCGAGTTACGACGGGGAATTCAGGCTGCCTCTTGTGTTGGCCCAGGCAAGTCCAATCTTCCATTCGAGTTGCGAAGGAAAGCTGGGGATTGCTCTCGAGTGACTGCAGGGCCAATAGACCTCATCTAGGCTTGTGTCCAGAAGCCAATGTTCCTCTCCAGGGGCGACAGGGATCTCGGGGTTGCATTCCAGACGCACCCGGGGAGACAGGCATTCATCTCGAGTGGGAGCAAAGAACCCCGCTCTGCTCTCGAGTCGCGACGGGTATCTCTTGGAGCTCACTGGGTGGACTCAAGGGAGTCAAGCCTCCTGAGGCGTTTGGAGAGAGGTCGCGAGATTGGTCTCTAGGCCATGCAGGAGACGAAGGCCCTCAACTCTCGATGACGGGGGAATCTCGGGGTTGTTCTCGAGCGGCGGCCCCAGTGTGCGGTTTCTCACGAGGTACGACGGCGAGGTCAGTGAGCCTCTCGTGGGGCGCCAGGGAAGTCGGGTCTCCATGCGAGTGGCGAGGGGAGCGCGTCATTGCTCCCGAGCCATGGTAGGGGAATCTGGCCTCGAGACGTGTTGAAGAAGGTCTCTCGAGGTCTTTCTCGGGTTGAGGCAGGAAACCCTGGGTTCCCTCGGCTTGTGCAGGTGACCTCAGGGGGCTTCTCATGGTGGCTCTGAGAAGCCAGGGAAACTGGAGGTGGGAGGGGCCTCTCGGGACTCCACTGGGTTTGGTGCATTGGAAGAGGGCCTCATCTCCAGTTGAGGCAGGAACCGCAGGGTACCTCTGATTTCAGACTCCGACCGCAAGGTCCCTGCAGACTGGGGACAGGAGAGTCAGGCCTCGTCTTGGGTTGAGGCATGGAACTCCGCTTGCCTCTCGAGATGTCCCCGGGGAGAGAGGCCACTTGTCGAGCTGTATTTGGAACCTGGGGTTTTTCCGAACGATGCACGGAAAAACTGCCCCTTCGTGTTGACTTCATTCACAGGGTGGAGTTCGGAGAGGTGTCCGGGCATCGGGTTCTTATCAGAGGGGACCGGGAAATCGGGGTCCTACGGAATGTGGAACCACCCACGAGGCCACGTCTGGAATGTCTTCGTGAGACCGGCCTCATCCTGAGGTGCGACCGGAAGGTCGGGAACCCCTTCCAGACAAAGCAGGGGAGTCGACCCTCCTGTCCAGATCAGGAGGGGAGAAAGGGCTCAGAGGAGGGGGTGCCGGAAAACCTCAGTGTTCCTCTCGAGGGAGACCGGGATTTCGGGGAACTTTGTGGGTCGCATCAAGGGTGCCAAGTGCCCTTTCGACCTCCAATTCCTAACGTGGGACTTCTCCTGAGGCGCTGTAGCGGGAAAGGGCTTCATCTTGCGATGACGGGGGAGCCACGTGGATTTTCTCGAGTTACGGCGGGATTCTCGAGTTACGACGGGGAATTCAGGCTGCCTCTTGTGTTGGCCCAGGCAAGTCCAATCTTCCATTCGAGTTGCGAAGGAAAGCTGGGGATTGCTCTCGAGTGACTGCAGGGCCAATAGACCTCATCGAGGCTTGTGTCCAGAAGCCAATGTTCCTCTCCAGGGGCGACAGGGATCTCGGGGTTGCATTCCAGACGCACCCGGGGAGACAGGCATTCATCTCGAGTGGGAGCAAAGAACCCCGCTCTGCTCTCGAATCGCGACGGGTATCTCTTGGAGCTCACTGGGTGGACTCAAGGGAGTCAAGCCTCCTGAGGCGTTTGGAGAGAGGTCGCGAGACTGGTCTCTAGGCCATGCAGGAGACGAAGGCCCTCATGTCTCGATGACGGGGGAATCTCGGGGTTGTTCTCGAGCGGCGGCCCCAGTGTGCGGTTTCTCACGAGGTACGACGGCGAGGTCAGTGAGCCTCTCGTGGGGCGCCAGGGAAGTCGGGTCTCCATGCGAGTGGCGAGGGGGAGCGCGTCATTGCTCCCGAGCCATGGTAGGGGAATCTGGCCTCGAGACGTGTTGAAGAAGGTCTCTCGAGGTCTTTCTCGGGTTGAGGAAGGAAACCCTGGGTTCCCTCGACTTGTGCAGGTGACCTCAGGGGGCTTCTCATGGTGGCTCTGAGAAGCCAGGGAAACTGGAGGTGGGAGGGGCCTCTCGGGACTCCACTGGGTTTGGTGCATTGGAAGAGGGCCTCATCTCCAGTTGAGGCAGGAACCGCAGGGTACCTCTGATTTCAGACTCCGATCGCAGGGTCCCTGCAGACTGGGGACAGGAGAGTCAGGCCTCGTCTTGGGTTGAGGCATGGAACTCCGCTTGCCTCTCGAGATGTCCCCGGGGAGAGAGGCCACTTGTCGAGCTGTATTTGGAACCTGGGGTTTTTCCGAACGATGCACGGAAAAACTGCCCCTTCGTGTTGACTTCATTCACAGGGTGGAGTTCGGAGAGGTGTCCGGGCATCGGGTTCTTATCAAGAGGGGACCGGGAAATCGGGGTCCTACGGAATGTGGAACCACCCACGAGGCCACGTCTGGAATGTCTTCGTGAGACCGGCCTCATCCTGAGGTGCGACCGGAAGGTCGGGAACCCCTTCCAGACAAAGCAGGGGAGTCGACCCTCCTGTCCAGATCAGGAGGGGAGAAAGGGCTCAGAGGAGGGGTGCCGGAAAACCTCAGTGTTCCTCTCGAGGGAGACCGGGATTTCGGGGAACTTTGTGGGTCGCATCAAGGGTGCCAAGTGCCCTTTCGACCTCCAATTCCTAACGTGGGACTTCTCCTGAGGCGCTGTAGCGGGAAAGGGCTTCATCTTGCGATGACGGGGGAGCCACGTGGTTTTTCTCGAGTTACAGCGGGATTCTCGAGTTACGACGGGGAATTCAGGCTGCCTCTTGTGTTGGCCCAGGCAAGTCCAATCTTCCATTCGAGTTGCGAAGGAAAGCTGGGGATTGCTCTCGAGTGACTGCAGGGCCAATAGACCTCATCTAGGCTTGTGTCCAGAAGCCAATGTTCCTCTCCAGGGGCGACAGGGATCTCGGGGTTGCATTCCAGACGCACCCGGGGAGACAGGCATTCATCTCGAGTGGGAGCAAAGAACCCCGCTCTGCTCTCGAGTCGCGACGGGTATCTCTTGGAGCTCACTGGGTGGACTCAAGGGAGTCAAGCCTCCTGAGGCGTTTGGAGAGAGGTCGCGAGACTGGTCTCTAGGCCATGCAGGAGACGAAGGCCCTCATCTCTCGATGACGGGGGAATCTCGGGGTTGTTCTCGAGCGGCGGCCCCAGTGTGCGGTTTCTCACGAGGTACGACGGCGAGGTCAGTGAGCCTCTCGTGGGGCGCCAGGGAAGTCGGGTCTCCATGCGAGTGGCGAGGGGGAGCGCGTCATTGCTCCCGAGCCATGGTAGGGGAATCTGGCCTCGAGACGTGTTGAAGAAGGTCTCTCGAGGTCTTTCTCGGGTTGAGGCAGGAAACCCTGGGTTCCCTCGACTTGTGCAGGTGACCTCAGGGGGCTTCTCATGGTGGCTCTGAGAAGCCAGGGAAACTGGAGGTGGGAGGGGCCTCTCGGGACTCCACTGGGTTTGGTGCATTGGAAGAGGGCCTCATCTCCAGTTGAGGCAGGAACCGCAGGGTACCTCTGATTTCAGACTCCGACCGCAAGGTCCCTGCAGACTGGGGACAGGAGAGTCAGGCCTCGTCTTGGGTTGAGGCATGGAACTCCGCTTGCCTCTCGAGATGTCCCCGGGGAGAGAGGCCACTTGTCGAGCTGTATTTGGAACCTGGGGTTTTTCCGAACGATGCACGGAAAAACTGCCCCTTCGTGTTGACTTCATTCACAGGGTGGAGTTCGGAGAGGTGTCCGGGCATCGGGTTCTTATCAAGAGGGGACCGGGAAATCGGGGTCCTACGGAATGTGGAACCACCCACGAGGCCACGTCTGGAATGTCTTCGTGAGACCGGCCTCATCCTGAGGTGCGACCGGAAGGTCGGGAACCCCTTCCAGACAAAGCAGGGGAGTCGACCCTCCTGTCCAGATCAGGAGGGGAGAAAGGGCTCAGAGGAGGGGTGCCGGAAAACCTCAGTGTTCCTCTCGAGGGAGACCGGGATTTCGGGGAACTTTGTGGGTCGCATCAAGGGTGCCAAGTGCCCTTTCGACCTCCAATTCCTAACGTGGGACTTCTCCTGAGGCGCTGTAGCGGGAAAGGGCTTCATCTTGCGATGACGGGGGAGCCACGTGGTTTTTCTCGAGATACAGCGGGATTCTCGAGTTACGACGGGGAATTCAGGCTGCCTCTTGTGTTGGCCCAGGCAAGTCCAATCTTCCATTCGAGTTGCGAAGGAAAGCTGGGGATTGCTCTCGAGTGACTGCAGGGCCAATAGACCTCATCTAGGCTTGTGTCCAGAAGCCAATGTTCCTCTCCAGGGGCGACAGGGATCTCGGGGTTGCATTCCAGACGCACCCGGGGAGACAGGCATTCATCTCGAGTGGGAGCAAAGAACCCCGCTCTGCTCTCGAGTCGCGACGGGTATCTCTTGGAGCTCACTGGGTGGACTCAAGGGAGTCAAGCCTCCTGAGGCGTTTGGAGAGAGGTCGCGAGACTGGTCTCTAGGCCATGCAGGAGACGAAGGCCCTCATCTCTCGATGACGGGGGATCTCGGGGTTGTTCTCGAGCGGCGGCCCCAGTGTGCGGTTTCTCACGAGGTACGACGGCGAGGTCAGTGAGCCTCTCGTGGGGCGCCAGGGAAGTCGGGTCTCCATTCGAGTGGCGAGGGGGAGCGCGTCATTGCTCCCGAGCCATGGTAGGGGAATCTGGCCTCGAGACGTGTTGAAGAAGGTCTCTCGAGGTCTTTCTCGGGTTGAGGCAGGAAACCCTGGGTTCCCTCGACTTGTGCAGGTGACCTCAGGGGGCTTCTCATGGTGGCTCTGAGAAGCCAGGGAAACTGGAGGTGGGAGGGGCCTCTCGGGACTCCACTGGGTTTGGTGCATTGGAAGAGGGCCTCATCTCCAGTTGAGGCAGGAACCGCAGGGTACCTCTGATTTCAGACTCCGATCGCAGGGTCCCTGCAGACTGGGGACAGGAGAGTCAGGCCTCGTCTTGGGTCGAGGCATGGAACTCCGCTTGCCTCTCGAGATGTCCCCGGGGAGAGAGGCCACTTGTCGAGCTGTATTTCGAACCTGGGGTTTTTCCGAACGATGCACGGAAAAACTGCCCATTCGTGTTGACTTCATTCACAGGGTGGAGTTCGGAGAGGTGTCCGGGCATCGGGTTCTTATCAAGAGGGGACCGGGAAATCGGGGTCCTACGGAATGTGGAACCACCCACGAGGCCACGTCTGGAATGTCTTCGTGAGACCGGCCTCATCCTGAGGTGCGACCGGAAGGTCGGGAACCCCTTCCAGACAAAGCAGGGGAGTCGACCCTCCTGTCCAGATCAGGAGGGGAGAAAGGGCTCAGAGGAGGTGGTGCCGGAAAACCTCAGTGTTCCTCTCGAGGGAGACCGGGATTTCGGGGAACTTTGTGGGTCGCATCAAGGGTGCCAAGTGCCCTTTCGACCTCCAATTCCTAACGTGGGACTTCTCCTGAGGCGCTGTAGCGGGAAAGGGCTTCATCTTGCGATGACGGGGGAGCCACGTGGTTTTTCTCGAGTTACGGCGGGATTCTCGAGTTACGACGGGGAATTCAGGCTGCCTCTTGTGTTGGCCCAGGCAAGTCCAATCTTCCATTCGAGTTGCGAAGGAAAGCTGGGGATTGCTCTCGAGTGACTGCAGGGCCAATAGACCTCATCTAGGCTTGTGTCCAGAAGCCAATGTTCCTCTCCAGGGGCGACAGGGATCTCGGGGTTGCATTCCAGACGCACCCGGGGAGACAGGCATTCATCTCGAGTGGGAGCAAAGAACCCCGCTCTGCTCTCGAGTCGCGACGGGTATCTCTTGGAGCTCACTGGGTGGACTCAAGGGAGTCAAGCCTCCTGAGGCGTTTGGAGAGAGGTCGCGAGACTGGTCTCTAGGCCATGCAGGAGACGAAGGCCCTCATCTCTCGATGACGGGGGAGGCTCGGGGTTGTTCTCGAGCGGCGGCCCCAGTGTGCGGTTTCTCACGAGGTACGACGGCGAGGTCAGTGAGCCTCTCGTGGGGCGCCAGGGAAGTCGGGTCTCCATGCGAGTGGCGAGGGGGAGCGCGTCATTGCTCCCGAGCCATGGTAGGGGAATCTGGCCTCGAGACGTGTTGAAGAAGGTCTCTCGAGGTCTTTCTCGGGTTGAGGCAGGAAACCCTGGGTTCCCTCGACTTGTGCAGGTGACCTCAGGGGGCTTCTCATGGTGGCTCTGAGAAGCCAGGGAAACTGGAGGTGGGAGGGGCCTCTCGGGACTCCACTGGGTTTGGTGCATTGGAAGAGGGCCTCATCTCCAGTTGAGGCAGGAACCGCAGGGTACCTCTGATTTCAGACTCCGATCGCAGGGTCCCTGCAGACTGGGGACAGGAGAGTCAGGCCTCGACTTGGGTTGAGGCATGGAACTCCGCTTGCCTCTCGAGATGTCCCCGGGGAGAGAGGCCACTTGTCGAGCTGTATTTGGAACCTGGGGGTTTTTCCCGACGATGCACGGGCGAGTCACTGCCCCTTCGTGTTGACTTCATTCACAGGGTGGAGTTCGGAGAGGTGTCCGGGCATCGGGTTCTTATCAAGAGGGGACCGGCAAATCGGGGTCCTACGGAATGTGGAACCACCCACGAGGCCACGTCTGGAATGTCTTCGTGAGACCGGCCTCATCCTGAGGTGCGACCGGAAGGTCGGGAACCCCTTCCAGACAAAGCAGGGGAGTCGACCCTCCTGTCGAGATCAGGAAGGTAGAAGGGGCTCAGAGGAAGGGGTGCGGGAAAACCTCGGTGTTCCTCTCGAGGGAGACCGGGATTTCGGGGAACTTTGTGGGTCGCATCAAGGGTGCCAAGTGCCGTTTCGACCTCCAATTCCTAACGTGGGACTTCTCCTGAGACGCTGTAGCGGGAAAGGGCTTCATCTTGCGATGACGGGGGAACCACGTGGTTTTTCTCGAGTTGCGGCGGGATTCTCGAGTTACGACGGGGAATTCAGGATGCCTATTGTGTTGGCCCAGGCAAGTCCAATCTTCCATTCGAGTTGCGAAGGAAAGCTGGGGATTGCTCTCGAGTGACTGCAGGGCCAATAGACCTCATCTAGGCTTGTGTCCAGAAGCCAATGTTCCTCTCCAGGGGCGACCGGGATCTCGGGGTTGCATTCCAGACGCACCCGGGGAGACAGGCATTCATCTCGAGTGGGAGCAAAGAACCCCGCTCTGCTCTCGAGTCGCGACGGGTATCTCTTGGAGCTCACTGGGTGGACTAAAGGGAGTCAAGCCTCCTGAGGCGTTTGGAGAGAGGTCGCGAGATTGGTCTCTAGGCCATGCAGGAGACGAAGGCCCTCATCTCTCGATGACGGGGGAGGCTCGGGGTTGTTCTCGAGCGGCGGCCCCAGTGTGCGGTTTCTCACGAGGTAAGACGGCGAGGTCAGTGAGCCTCTCGTGGGGCACCAGGGAAGTCGGGTCTCCATGCTAGTGGCGAGGGGGAGCGCGTCATATCTCTCGAGTCATGGTAGGGGAATCTGGCCTCGAGACTTGTTGAAGAAGGTCTCTCGAGGTCTTTCTCGGGTTGAGGCAGGAAACCCTGGGTCCCTCGACTTGTGCAGGTGACCTCAGGGGGCTTCTCATGGTGGCTCTGAGAAGTCAGGGAAACTGGAGGTGGGAGGGGCCTCTCGGGACTCCACTGGGTTTGGTGCATTGGAAGAGGGCCTCATCTCCAGTTGAGGCAGGAACCTCAGGGTTCCTCTGATTTCAGACTCCGATCGCAGGGTCCTTGCAGACTTGGGACAGGAGAGTCAGGCCTCGTCTTGGGTTGAGGCATGGAACTCCGCTTGCCTCTCGAGGTGTTCCCGGGGAGAGAGGCCACTTGTCGAGCGGTATTTGGAACCTGGGGTCTTTCCCGACGATGCACGGGCGAGTCACTGCCCCTTCGTGTTGACTTCATTCACAGGGTGGAGTTCGGAGAGGTGTCCGGGCATCGGGTTCTTATCAAGAGGGGACCGGGAAATCGGGGTCCTTCGGAATGTGGAACCACCCACGAGGCCACGTCTGGAATTTCGTCGTGAGACCGGCCTCATCCTGAGGTGCGACCGGAAGGTCGGGAACCCCTTCCAGACAAAGCAGGGGAGTCGACCCTCCTGTCCAGATCAGGAGGGTAGAAGGGGCTCAGAGGAAGTGGTGCGGGAAAACCTCGGTGTTCCTCTCGAGGGAGACCGGGATGTCGGGGAACTTTGTGGGTCGCATCAAGGGTGCCAAGTGCCGTTTCGACCTCCAATTCCTAACGTGGGACTTCTCCTGAGACGCTGTAGCGGGAAAGGGCTTCATCTTGCGATGACGGGGGAACCACGTGGTTTTTCTCGAGTTGCAGCGGGATTCTCGAGTTACGACGGGGAATTCAGGATGCCTCTTGTGTTGGCCCAGGGAAGTCCAATCTTCCATTCGAGTTGCGAAGGAAAGCTGGGGATTGCTCTCGAGTGACTGCAGGGCCAATAGACCTCATCTAGGCTTGTGTCCAGAAGCCAATGTTCCTCTCCAGGGGCGACAGGGATCTCGGGGTTGCATTCCAGACGCACCCGGGGAGACAGGCATCCATCTCGAGTGGAAGCAAAGAACCCCGCTCTGCTCTTGAGTCGCGACGGGTATCTCTTGGAGCTCACTGGGTGGACTAAAGGGAGTCAAGCCTCCTGAGGCGTTTGGAGAGAGGTCGAGAGACTGGTCTCTAGGCCATGCAGGAGACGAAGGCCCTCAAGTCGCGATGACGGGGGAGGCTCGGGGTTGTTCTCGAGCGGCGGCCCCAGTGTGCGGTTTCTCACGAGGTACGACGGCGAGGTCAGTGAGCCTCTCGTGGGGCGGCAAGGAAGTCGGGTCTCCATGCGAGTGGCGAGGGGGAGCGCGTCTTTGCTCTCGAGTCATGGTAGGGGAATCTGGCCTCGAGACGTGTTGAAGAAGGTCTCTCGAGGTCTTTCTCGGGTTGAGGCAGGACACCCTGGGGTCCCTCGACTTGTGCAGGTGACCTCAGGGGGCTTCTCATGGTGGCTCTGAGAAGTCAGGGAAACTGGAGGTGGGAGGGGCCTCTCGGCACTCCACTGGGTTTGGTGCATTGGAAGAGGGCCTCATCTCCAGTTGAGGCAGGAACCTCAGGGTTCCTCTGATTTCAGACTCCGACCGCAAGGTCCCTGCAGACTGGGGACAGGAGAGTCAGGCCTCGTCTTGGGTTGAGGCATGGAACTCCGCTTGCCTCTCGAGGTGTTCCCGGGGAGACAGGCCACTTGTCGAGCGGTATTTGGAACCTGGGGTCTTTTCCCGACGATGCACGGGCGAGTCACTGCCCCTTCGTGTTGACTTCATTCACAGGGTGGAGTTCGGAGAGGTGTCCGGGCATCGGGTTCTTATCAAGAGGGGACCGGGAAATCGGGGTCCTTCGGAATGTGGAACCACCCACGAGGCCACGTCTGGAATGTCGTCGTGAGACCGGCCTCATCCTGAGGTGCGACCGGAAGGCCGGGAACCCCTTCCAGACAAAGCAGGGGAGTCGACCCTCCTGTCCAGATCAGGAGGGTAGAAGGGGCTCAGAGGAAGTGGTGCGGGAAAACCTCAGTGTTCCTCTCGAGGGAGACCGGGATGTCGGGGCACTTTGTGGGTCGCATCAAGGGTGCCAAGTACCGTTTCGACCTCCAATACCTAACGTGGGACTTCTCCTGAGACACTGTAGCGGGAAAGGGCTTCATCTTGCGATGACGGGGGAACCACGTGGATTTTCTCGAGTTGCAGCGGGATTCTCGAGTTACGACGGGGAATTCAGGATGCCTCTTGTGTTGGCCCAGGGAAGTCCAATCTTCCATTCGAGTTGCGAAGGAAAGCTGGGGATTGCTCTCGAGTGACTGCAGGGCCAATAGAACTCATCTAGGCTTGTGTCCAGAAGCCAATGTTCCTCTCCAGGGGCGAAAGGGATCTCGGGGTTGCATTCCAGACGCACCCGGGGAGACAGGCATTCATCTCGAGTGGGAGCAAAGAACCCCGCTCTGCTCTCGAGTCGCGACGGGTATCTCTTGGAGCTCACTGGGTGGACTAAAGGGAGTCAAGCCTCCTGAGGCGTTTGGAGAGAGGTCGAGAGACTGGTCTCTAGGCCATGCAGGAGACGAAGGCCCTCAAGTCGCGATGACGGGGGAGGCTCGGGGTTGTTCTCGAGCGGCGGCCCCAGTGTGCGGTTTCTCGCGAGGTACGACGGCGAGGTCAGTGAGCCTCTCGTGGGGCGGCAAGGAAGTCGGGTCTCCATGCGAATGGCGAGGGGGAGCGCGTCATTACTCTCAAGTCATAGTAGGGGAATCTGGCCTCGAGACGTGTTGAAGAAGGTCTCTCGAGGTCTTTCTCGGGTTGAGGCAGGACACCCTGGGGTCCCTCGACTTGTGCAGGTGACCTCAGGGGGCTTCTCATGGTGGCTCTGAGAAGTCAGGGAAACTGGAGGTGGGAGGGGCCTCTCGGGACTCCACTGGGTTTGGTGCATTGGAAGAGGGCCTCATCTCAGTTGAGGCAGGAACCTCAGGGTTCCTCTGATTTCAGACTCCGACCGCAAGGTCCCTGCAGACTTGGGACAGGAGAGTCAGGCCTCGTCTTGGGTTGAGGCATGGAACTCCGCTTGCCTCTCGAGGTGTTCCCGGGGAGACAGGCCACTTGTCGAGCGGTATTTGGAACCTGGGGTCTTTTCCCGACGATGCACGGGCGAGTCACTGCCCCTTCGTGTTGACTTCATTCACAGGGTGGAGTTCGAAGAGGTGTCCGGGCATCGGGTTCTTATCAAGAGGGGACCGGGAAATCGGGGTCCTTCGGAATGTGGAACCACCCACGAGGCCACGTCTGGAATGTCGTCGTGAGACCGGCCTCATCCTGAGGTGCGACCGGAAGGCCGGGAACCCCTTCCAGACAAAGCAGGGGAGTCGACCCTCCTGTCCAGATCAGGAGGGTAGAAGGGGCTCAGAGGAAGTGGTGCGGGAAAACCTCGGTGTTCCTCTCGAGGGAGACCGGGATGTCGGGGCACTTTGTGGGTCGCATCAAGGGTGCCAAGTACCGTTTCGACCTCCAATACCTAACGTGGGACTTCTCCTGAGACACTGTAGCGGGAAAGGGCTTCATCTTGCGATGACAGGGGAACCACGTGGATTTTCTCGAGTTGCAGCGGGATTCTCGAGTTACGACGGGGAATTCAGGATGCCTCTTGTGTTGGCCCAGGGAAGTCCAATCTTCCATTCGAGTTGCGAAGGAAAGCTGGGGATTGCTCTCGAGTGACTGCAGGGCCAATAGAACTCATCTAGGCTTGTGTCCAGAAGCCAATGTTCCTCTCCAGGGGCGAAAGGGATCTCGGGGTTGCATTCCAGACGCACCCGGGGAGACAGGCATCCATCTCGAGTGGGAGCAAAGAACCCCGCTCTGCTCTTGAGTCGTGACGGGTATCTCTTGGAGCTCACTGGGTGGACTAAAGGGAGTCAAGCCTCCTGAGGCGTTTGGAGAGAGGTCGAGAGACTGGTCTCTAGGCCATACAGGAGACGAAGGCCCTCAAGTCGCGACGACGGGGGAGGCTCGGGGTTGTTCTCGAGCGGCGGCCCCAGTGTGCGGTTTCTCGCGAGGTACGACGGCGAGGTCAGTGAGCCTCTCGTGGGGCGGCAAGGAAGTCGGGTCTCCATGCGAATGGCGAGGGGGAGCGCGTCTTTACTCTCAAGTCATAGTAGGGGAATCTGGCCTCGAGACGTGTTGAAGAAGGTCTCTCGAGGTCTTTCTCGGGTTGAGGCAGGACACCCTGGGGTCCCTCGACTTGTGCAGGTGACCTCAGGGGCTTCTCATGGTGGCTCTGAGAAGTCAGGGAAACTGGAGGTGGGAGGGGCCTCTCGGCACTCCACTGGGTTTGGTGCATTGGAAGAGGGCCTCATCTCCAGTTGAGGCAGGAACCTCAGGGTTCCTCTGACGTCAGACTCCGACCGCAAGGTCCCTGCAGACTTGGGACAGGAGAGTCAGGCCTCGTCTTGGGTTGAGGCATGGAACTCCGCTGGCCTCTCGAGGTGTTCCCGGGGAGACAGGCCACTTATCGAGCGGTATTTGGAACCTGGGGTCTTTTCCCGACGATGCACGGGCGAGTCACTGCCCCTTCGTGTTGACTTCATTCACAGGGTGGAGTTCGAAGAGGTGTCCGGGCATCGGGTTCTTATCAAGAGGGGACCGGGAAATCGAGGTCCTTCGGAATGTGGAACCACCCACGAGGCCACGTCTGGAATGTCGTCGTGAGACCGGCCTCATCCTGAGGTGCGACCGGAAGGCCGGGAACCCCTTCCAGACAAAGCAGGGGAGTCGACCCTCCTGTCCAGATCAGGAGGGTAGAAGGGGCTCAGAGGAAGTGGTGCGGGAAAACCTCGGTGTTCCTCTTGAGGGAGACCGGGATGTCGGGGCACTTTGTGGGTCGCATCAAGGGTGCCAAGTACCGTTTCGACCTCCAATACCTAACGTGGGACTTCTCCTGAGACACTGTAGCGGGAAAGGGCTTCATCTTGCGATGACGGGGGAACCACGTGGATTTTCTCGAGTTGCAGCGGGATTCTCGAGTTACGACGGGGAATTCAGGATGCCTCTTGTGTTGGCCCAGGGAAGTCCAATCTTCCATTCGAGTTGCGAAGGAAAGCTGGGGATTGCTCTCGAGTGACTGCAGGGCCAATAGAACTCATCTAGGCTTGTGTCCAGAAGCCAATGTTCCTCTCCAGGGGCGAAAGGGATCTCGGGGTTGCATTCCAGACGCACCCGGGGAGACAGGCATCCATCTCGAGTGGGAGCAAAGAACCCCGCTCTGCTCTTGAGTCGCGACGGGTATCTCTTGGAGCTCACTGGGTGGACTAAAGGGAGTCAAGCCTCCTGAGGCGTTTGGAGAGAGGTCGAGAGACTGGTCTCTAGGCCATACAGGAGACGCAGGGCCTCAAGTCGCGATGACGGGGGAGGCTCGGGGTTGTTCTCGAGCGGCGGCCCCAGTGTGCGGTTTCTCGCGAGGTACGACGGCGAGGTCAGTGAGCCTCTCGTGGGGCGGCAAGGAAGTCGGGTCTCCATGCGAATGGCGAGGGGGAGCGCGTCTTTACTCTCAAGTCATAGTAGGGGAATCTGGCCTCGAGACGTGTTGAAGAAGGTCTCTAGAGGTCTTTCTCGGGTTGAGGCAGGACACCCTGGGGTCCCTCGACTTGTGCAGGTGACCTCAGGGGGCTTCTCATGGTGGCTCTGAGAAGTCAGGGAAACTGGAGGTGGGAGGGGCCTCTCGGCACTCCACTGGGTTTGGTGCATTGGAAGAGGGCCTCATCTCCAGTTGAGGCAGGAACCTCAGGGTTCCTCTGACTTCAGACTCCGACCGCAAGGTCCCTGCAGACTTGGGACAGGAGAGTCAGGCCTCGTCTTGGGTTGAGGCATGGAACTCCGCTTGCCTCTCGAGGTGTTCCCGGGGAGACAGGCCACTTGTCGAGCGGTATTTGGAACCTGGGGTCTTTTCCCGACGATGCACGGGCGAGTCACTGCCCCTTCGTGTTGACTTCATTCACAGGGTGGAGTTCGAAGAGGTGTCCGGGCATCGGGTTCTTATCAAGAGGGGACCGGGAAATCGAGGTCCTTCGGAATGTGGAACCACCCACGAGGCCACGTCTGGAATGTCGTCGTGAGACCGGCCTCATCCTGAGGTGCGACCGGAAGGCCGGGAACCCCTTCCAGACAAAGCAGGGGAGTCGACCCTCCTGTCCAGATCAGGAGGGTAGAAGGGGCTCAGAGGAAGTGGTGCGGGAAAACCTCGGTGTTCCTCTTGAGGGAGACCGGGATGTCGGGGCACTTTGTAGGTCGCATCAAGGGTGCCAAGTACCGTTTCGACCTCCAATACCTAACGTGGGACTTCTCCTGAGACACTGTAGCGGGAAAGGGCTTCATCTTGCGATGACGGGGGAACCACGTGGATTTTCTCGAGTTGCAGCGGGATTCTCGAGTTACGACGGGGAATTCAGGATGCCTCTTGTGTTGGCCCAGGGAAGTCCAATCTTCCATTCGAGTTGCGAAGGAAAGCTGGGGATTGCTCTCGAGTGACTGCAGGGCCAATAGAACTCATCTAGGCTTGTGTCCAGAAGCCAATGTTCCTCTCCAGGGGCGAAAGGGATCTCGGGGTTGCATTCCAGACGCACCCGGGGAGACAGGCATCCATCTCGAGTGGGAGCAAAGAACCCCGCTCTGCTCTTGAGTCGCGACGGGTATCTCTTGGAGCTCACTGGGTGGACTAAAGGGAGTCAAGCCTCCTGAGGCGTTTGGAGAGAGGTCGAGAGACTGGTCTCTAGGCCATACAGGAGACGAAGGCCCTCAAGTCGCGATGACGGGGGAGGCTCGGGGTTGTTCTCGAGCGGCGGCCCCAGTGTGCGGTTTCTCGCGAGGTACGGCGGCGAGGTCAGTGAGCCTCTCGTGGGGCGGCAAGGAAGTCGGGTCTCCATGCGAATGGCGAGGGGGAGCGCGTCATTGCTCTCGAGTCATAGTAGGGGAATCTGGCCTCGAGACGTGTTGAAGAAGGTCTCTCGAGGTCTTTCTCGGGTTGAGGCAGGACACCCTGGGGTCCCTCGACTTGTGCAGGTGACCTCAGGGGGCTTCTCATGGTGGCTCTGAGAAGTCAGGGAAACTGGAGGTGGGAGGGGCCTCTCGGCACTCCACTGGGTTTGGTGCATTGGAAGAGGGCCTCATCTCCAGTTGAGGCAGGAACCTCAGGGTTCCTCTGACTTCAGACTCCGACCGCAAGGTCCCTGCAGACTTGGGACAGGAGAGTCAGGCCTCATCTTGGGTTGAGGCATGGAACTCCGCTTGCCTCTCGAGGTGTTCCCGGGGAGACAGGCCACTTGTCGAGCGGTATTTGGAACCTGGGGTCTTTTCCCGACGATGCACGGGCGAGTCACTGCCCCTTCGTGTTGACTTCATTCACAGGGTGGAGTTCGAAGAGGTGTCCGGGCATCGGGTTCTTATCAAGAGGGGACCGGGAAATCGGGGTCCATCGGAATGTGGAACCACCCACGAGGCCACGTCTGGAATGTCGTCGTGAGACCGGCCTCATCCTGAGGTGCGACCGGAAGGCCGGGAACCCCTTCCAGATAAAGCAGGGGAGTCGACCCTCCTGTCCAGATCAGGAGGGTAGAAGGGACTCAGAGGAAGTGGTGCGGGAAAACCTCGGTGTTCCTCTCGAGGGAGACCGGGATGTCGGGGCACTTTGTGGGTCGCATCAAGAGTGCCAAGTACCGTTTCGACCTCCAATACCTAACGTGGGACTTCTCCTGAGACACTGTAGCGGGAAAGGGCTTCATCTTGCGATGACGGGGGAACCACGTGGATTTTCTCGAGGTGCAGCGGGATTCTCGAGTTACGACTGGGAATTCAGGATGCCTCTTGTGTTGGCCTAGGGAAGTCCAATCTTCCATTCGAGTTGCGAAGGAAAGCTGGGGATTGCTCTCGAGTGACTGCAGGGCCAATAGAACTCATCTAGGCTTGTGTCCAGAAGCCAATGTTCCTCTCCAGGGGCGAAAGGGATCTCGGGGTTGCATTCCAGACGCACCCGGGGAGACAGGCATCCATCTCGAGTGGGAGCAAAGAACCCCGCTCTGCTCTTGAGTCGCGACGGGTATCTCTTGGAGCTCACTGGGTGGACTAAAGGGAGTCAGCCTCCTGAGGCGTTTGGAGAGAGGTCGAGAGACTGGTCTCTAGGCCATGCAGGAGACGAAGGCCCTCAAGTCGCGATGACGGGGGAGGCTCGGGGTTGTTCTCGAGCGGCGGCCCCAGTGTGCGGTTTCTCGCGAGGTACGACGGCGAGGTCAGTGAGCCTCTCGTGGGGCGGCAAGGAAGTCGGGTCTCCATGCGAATGGCGAGGGGGAGCGCGTCTTTGCTCTCAAGTCATAGTAGGGGAATCTGGCCTCGAGACGTGTTGAAGAGGGTCTCTCGAGGTCTTTCTCGAGTTGAGGCAGGACACCCTGGGGTCCCTCGACTTGTGCAGGTGACCTCAGGGGCTTCTCATGGTGGCTCTGAGAAGTCAGGGAAACTGGAGGTGGGAGGGGCCTCTCGGCACTCCACTGGGTTTGGTGCATTGGAAGAGGGCCTCATCTCCAGTTGAGGCAGGAACCTCAGGGTTCCTCTGACTTCAGACTCCGACCGCAAGGTCCCTGCAGACTTGGGACAGGAGAGTCAGGCCTCGTCTTGGGTTGAGGCATGGAACTCCGCTTGCCTCTCGAGGTGTTCCCGGGGAGACAGGCCACTTGTCGAGCGGTATTTGGAACCTGGGGTCTTTTCCCGGCGATGCACGGGCGAGTCACTGCCCCTTCGTGTTGACTTCATTCACAGGGTGGAGTTCGAAGAGGTGTCCGGGCATCGAGTTCTTATCAAGAGGGGACCGGGAAATCGGGGTCCTTCGGAATGTGGAACCACCCACGAGGCCACGTCTGGAATGTCGTCGTGAGACCGGCCTCATCCTGAGGTGCGACCGGAAGGCCGGGAACCCCTTCCAGACAAAGCAGGGGAGTCGACCCTCCTGTCCAGATCAGGAGGGTAGAAGGGGCTCAGAGGAAGTGGTGCGGGAAAACCTCGGTGTTCCTCTCGAGGGAGACCGGGATGTCGGAGCACTTTGTGGGTCGCATCAAGGGTGCCAAGTACCGTTTCGACCTCCAATACCTAACGTGGGACTTCTCCTGAGACACTGTAGCGGGAAAGGGCTTCATCTTGCGATGACGGGGGAACCACGTGGATTTTCTCGAGTTGCAGCGGGATTCTCGAGTTACGACGGGGAATTCAGGATGCCTCTTGTGTTGGCCCAGGGAAGTCCAATCTTCCATTCGGGTTACGAAGGAAAGCTGGGGATTGCTCTCGAGTGACTGCAGGGCCAATAGAACTCATCTAGGCTTGTGTCCAGAAGCCAATGTTCCTCTCCAGGGGCGAAAGGGATCTCGGGGTTGCATTCCAGACGCACCCGGGGAGACAGGCATCCATCTCGAGTGGGAGCAAAGAACCCCGCTCTGCTCTTGAGTCGCGACAGGTATCTCTTGGAGCTCACTGGGTGGACTAAAGGGAGTCAAGCCTCCTGAGGCGTTTGGAGAGAGGTCGAGAGACTGGTCTCTAGGCCATGCAGGAGACGAAGGCCCTCAGTCGCGATGACGGGGGAGGCTCGGGGTTGTTCTCGAGCGGCGGCCCCAGTGTGCGGTTTCTCACGAGGTACGACGGCGAGGTCAGTGAGCCTCTCGTGGGGCGGCAAGGAAGTCGGGTCTCCATGCGAATGGCGAGGGGGAGCGCGTCTTTACTCTCAAGTCATAGTAGGGGAATCTGGCCTCGAGACGTGTTGAAGAAGGTCTCTCGAGGTCTTTCTCGGGTTGAGGCAGGACACCCTGGGGTCCCTCGGCTTGTGCAGGTGACCTCAGGGGGCTTCTCATGGTGGCTCTGAGAAGTCAGGGAAACTGGAGGTGGGAGGGGCCTCTCGGCACTCCACTGGGTTTGGTGCATTGGAAGAGGGCCTCATCTCCAGTTGAGGCAGGAACCTCAGGGTTCCTCTGACTTCAGACTCCGACCGCAAGGTCCCTGCAGACTTGGGACAGGAGAGTCAGGCCTCGTCTTGGGTTGAGGCATGGAACTCCGCTTACCTCTCGAGGTGTTCCCGGGGAGACAGGCCACTTGTCGAGCGGTATTTGGAACCTGGGGGTCTTTTCCCGACGATGCACGGGCGAGTCACTGCCCCTTCGTGTTGACTTCATTCACAGGGTGGAGTTCGAAGAGGTGTCCGGGCATCGGGTTCTTATCAAGAGGGGACCGGGAAATCGGGGTCCTTCGGAATGTGGAACCACCCACGAGGCCACGTCTGGAATGTCGTCGTGAGACCGGCCTCATCCTGAGGTGCGACCGGAAGGCCGGGAACCCCTTCCAGACAAAGCAGGGGAGTCGACCCTCCTGTCCAGATCAGGAGGGTAGAAGGGGCTCAGAGGAAGTGGTGCAGGAAAACCTCGGTGTTCCTCTCGAGGGAGACCGGGATGTCGGGGCACTTTGTGGGTCGCATCAAGGGTGCCAAGTACCGTTTCGACCTCCAATACCTAACGTGGGACTTCTCCTGAGACACTGTAGCGGGAAAGGGCTTCATCTTGCGATGACGGGGGAACCACGTGGATTTTCTCGAGTTGCAGCGGGATTCTCGAGTTACGACGGGGAATTCAGGATGCCTCTTGTGTTGGCCCAGGGAAGTCCAATCTTCCATTCGAGTTGCGAAGGAAAGCTGGGGATTGCTCTCGAGTGACTGCAGGGCCAATAGAACTCATCTAGGCTTGTGTCCAGAAGCCAATGTTCCTCTCCAGGGGCGAAGGGATCTCGGGGTTGCATTCCAGACGCACCCGGGGAGACAGGCATCCATCTCGAGTGGGAGCAAAGAACCCCGCTCTGCTCTTGAGTCGCGACGGGTATCTCTTGGAGCTCACTGGGTGGACTAAAGGGAGTCAAGCCTCCTGAGGCGTTTGGAGAGAGGTCGAGAGACTGGTCTCTAGGCCATACAGGAGACGAAGGCCCTCAAGTCGCGACGACGGGGGAGGCTCGGGGTTGTTCTCGAGCGGCGGCCCCAGTGTGCGGTTTCTCGCGAGGTACGACGGCGAGGTCAGTGAGCCTCTCGTGGGGCGGCAAGGAAGTCGGGTCTCCATGCGAATGGCGAGGGGGAGCGCGTCTTTACTCTCAAGTCATAGTAGGGGAATCTGGCCTCGAGACGTGTTGAAGAAGGTCTCTCGAGGTCTTTCTCGGGTTGAGGCAGGACACCCTGGGGTCCCTCGACTTGTGCAGGTGACCTCAGGGGGCTTCTCATGGTGGCTCTGAGAAGTCAGGGAAACTGGAGGTGGGAGGGGCCTCTCGGCACTCCACTGGGTTTGGTGCATTGGAAGAGGGCCTCATCTCCAGTTGAGGCAGGAACCTCAGGGTTCCTCTGACTTCAGACTCCGACCGCAAGGTCCCTGCAGACTTGGGACAGGAGAGTCAGGCCTCGTCTTGGGTTGAGGCATGGAACTCCGCTTGCCTCTCGAGGTGTTCCCGGGGAGAGAGGCCACTTGTCGAGCGGTATTTGGAACCTGGGGTCTTTTCCCGACGATGCACTGGCGAGTCACTGCCCCTTCGTGTTGACTTCATTCACAGGGTGGAGTTCGAAGAGGTGTTCGTGCATCGGGTTCTTATCAAGAGGGTACCGGGAAATCGGGGTCCTTCTCAATGTGCAAGCAGCCACGAGGCCTCGTCTGGAATGTCGTCGTGAGACCGGCCTCATCCTGAGGTGCGACTGGAAGGTCGGGAACCCCTTCCAGACAAAGCAGGGGAGTCGACCCTCCTGTCCAGAACAGGAGGGTAGAAGGGGCTCAGAGGAAGTGGTGCCGGAAAACCTCGGTGTTCCTCTCGTGGGAGACCGGGATGTCGGGGAACATTGTGGGTCGCATCAAGGTTGCCAAGTACCGTTTCGACCTCCAATACCTAACGTGGGACTTCTCCTGAGACACTGTAGCGGGAAAGGGCTTCATCTTGCGATGACAGGGGAACCACGTGGATTTTCTCGAGTTGCAGCGGGATTCTCGAGTTACGACGGGGAATTCAGGATGCCTCTTGTGTTGGCCCAGGGAAGTCCAATCTTCCATTCGAGTTGCGAAGAAAAGCTGGGGATTGCTCTCGAGTGACTGCAGGGCCAATAGAACTCATCTAGGCTTGTGTCCAGAAGCCAATGTTCCTCTCCAGGGGCGAAAGGGATCTCGGGGTTGCATTCCAGAAGCACCCGGGGAGACAGGCATCCATCTCGAGTGGGAGCAAAGAACCCCGCTCTGCTCTTGAGTCGCAACGGGTATCTCTTGGAGCTCACTGGGTGGACTAAAGGGAGTCAAGCCTCCTGAGGCGTTTGGAGAGAGGTCGAGAGACTGGTCTCTAGGCCATACAGGAGACGAAGGCCCTCAAGTCGCGACGACGGGGGAGGCTCGGGGTTGTTCTCGAGCGGCGGCCCCAGTGTGCGGTTTCTCGCGAGGTACGACGGCGAGGTCAGTGAGCCTCTCGTGGGGCGGCAAGGAAGTCGGGTCTCCATGCGAATGGCGAGGGGGAGCGCGTCTTTACTCTCAAGTCATAGTAGGGGAATCTGGCCTCGAGACGTGTTGAAGAAGGTCTCTCGAGGTCTTTCTCAGGTTGAGGCAGGACACCCTGGGGTCCCTCGACTTGTGCAGGTGACCTCAGGGGGCTTCTCATGGTGGCTCTGAGAAGTCAGGGAAACTGGAGGTGGGAGGGGCCTCTCGGCACTCCACTGGGTTTGGTGCATTGGAAGAGGGCCTCATCTCCAGTTGAGGCAGGAACCTCAGGGTTCCTCTGACTTCAGACTCCGGCCGCAAGGTCCCTGCAGACTTGGGACAGGAGAGTCAGGCCTCGTCTTGGGTTGAGGCATGGAACTCCGCTTGCCTCTCGAGGTGTTCCCGGGGAGACAGGCCACTTGTCGAGCGGTATTTGGAACCTGGGGTCTTTTCCCGACGATGCACGGGCGAGTCACTGCCCCTTCGTGTTGACTTCATTCACAGGGTGGAGTTCGAAGAGGTGTCCGGGCATCGGGTTCTTATCAAGAAGGGACCGGGAAATCGGGGTCCTTCGGAATGTGGAACCACCCACGAGGCCACGTCTGGAATGTCGTCGTGAGACCGGCCTCATCCTGAGGTGCGGCCGGAAGGCCGGGAACCCCTTCCAGACAAAGCAGGGGAGTCGACCCTCCTGTCCAGATCAGGAGGGTAGAAGGGGCTCAGAGGAAGTGGTGCGGGAAAACCTCGGTGTTCCTCTTGAGGGAGACCGGGATGTCGGGGCACTTTGTGGGTCGCATCAAGGGTGCCAAGTACCGTTTCGACCTCCAATACCTAACGTGGGACTTCTCCTGAGACACTGTAGCGGGAAAGGGCTTCATCTTGCGATGACGGGGGAACCACGTGGATTTTCTCGAGTTGCAGCGGGATTCTCGAGTTACGACGGGGAATTCAGGATGCCTCTTGTGTTGGCCCAGGGAAGTCCAATCTTCCATTCGAGTTGCGAAGGAAAGCTGGGGATTGCTCTCGAGTGACTGCAGGGCCAATAGAACTCATCTAGGCTTGTGTCCAGAAGCCAATGTTCCTCTCCAGGGGCGAAAGGGATCTCAGGGTTGCATTCCAGACGCACCCGGGGAGACAGGCATCCATCTCGAGTGGGAGCAAAGATCCCCGCTCTGCTCTTGAGTCGCGACGGGTATCTCTTGGAGCTCACTGGGTGGACTAAAGGGAGTCAAGCCTCCTGAGGCGTTTGGAGAGAGGTCGAGAGACTGGTCTCTGGGCCATACAGGAGACGAAGGCCCTCAAGTCGCGATGACGGGGGAGGCTCGGGGTTGTTCTCGAGCGGCGGCCCCAGTGTGCGGTTTCTCGCGAGGTACGACGGCGAGGTCAGTGAGCCTCTCGTGGGGCGGCAAGGAAGTCGGGTCTCCATGCGAATGGCGAGGGGGAGCGCGTCTTTACTCTCAAGTCATAGTAGGGGAATCTGGCCTCGAGACGTGTTGAAGAAGGTCTCTCGAGGTCTTTCTCGGGTTGAGGCAGGACACCCTGGGGTCCCTCGACTTGTGCAGGTGACCTCAGGGGGCTTCTCATGGTGGCTCTGAGAAGTCAGGGAAACTGGAGGTGGGAGGGGCCTCTCGGCACTCCACTGGGTTTGGTGCATTGGAAGAGGGCCTCATCTCCAGTTGAGGCAGGAACCTCAGGGTTCCTCTGACTTCAGACTCCGACCGCAAGGTCCCTGCAGACTTGGGACAGGAGAGTCAGGCCTCGTCTTGGGTTGAGGCATGGAACTCCGCTTGCCTCTCGAGGTGTTCCCGGGGAGACAGGCCACTTGTCGAGCGGTATTTGGAACCTGGGGGTCTTTTCCCGACGATGCACGGGCGAGTCACTGCCCCTTCGTGTTGACTTCATTCACAGGGTGGAGTTCGAAGAGGTGTCCGGGCATCGGGTTCTTATCAAGAGGGGACCGGGAAATCGGGGTCCTTCGGAATGTGGAACCACCCACGAGGCCACGTCTGGAATGTCGTCGTGAGACCGGCCTCATCCTGAGGTGCGACCGGAAGGCCGGGAACCCCTTCCAGACAAAGCAGGGGAGTCGACCCTCCTGTCCAGATCAGGAGGGTAGAAGGGGCTCAGAGGAAGTGGTGCGGGAAAACCTCGGTGTTCCTCTTGAGGGAGACCGGGATGTCGGGGCACTTTGTGGGTCGCATCAAGGGTGCCAAGTACCGTTTCGACCTCCAATACCTAACGTGGGACTTCTCCTGAGACACTGTAGCGGGAAAGGGCTTCATCTTGCGATGACGGGGGAACCACGTGGATTTTCTCGAGTTGCAGCGGGATTCTCGAGTTACGACGGGGAATTCAGGATGCCTCTTGTGTTGGCCCAGGGAAGTCCAATCTTCCATTCGAGTTGCGAAGGAAAGCTGGGGATTGCTCTCGAGTGACTGCAGGGCCAATAGAACTCATCTAGGCTTGTGTCCAGAAGCCAATGTTCCTCTCCAGGGGCGAAAGGATCTCGGGGTTGCATTCCAGACGCACCCGGGGAGACAGGCATCCATCTCGAGTGGGAGCAAAGAACCCCGCTCTGCTCTTGAGTCGCGACGGGTGTCTCTTGGAGCTCACTGGGTGGACTAAAGGGAGTCAAGCCTCCTGAGGCGTTTGGAGAGAGGTCGAGAGACTGGTCTCTGGGCCATACAGGAGACGAAGGCCCTCAAGTCGCGACGACGGGGGAGGCTCGGGGTTGTTCTCGAGCGGCGGCCCCAGTGTGCGGTTTCTCGCGAGGTACGACGGCGAGGTCAGTGAGCCTCTCGTGGGGCGGCAAGGAAGTCGGGTCTCCATGCGAATGGCGAGGGGGAGCGCGTCTTTACTCTCAAGTCATAGTAGGGGAATCTGGCCTCGAGACGTATTGAAGAAGGTCTCTCGAGGTCTTTCTCGGGTTGAGGCAGGACACCCTGGGGTCCCTCGGCTTGTGCAGGTGACCTCAGGGGGCTTCTCATGGTGGCTCTGAGAAGTCAGGGAAACTGGAGGTGGGAGGGGCCTCTCGGCACTCCACTGGGTTTGGTGCATTGGAAGAGGGCCTCATCTCCAGTTGGGGCAGGAACCTCAGGGTTCCTCTGACTTCAGACTCCGACCGCAAGGTCCCTGCAGACTTGGGACAGGAGAGTCAGGCCTCGTCTTGGGTTGAGGCATGGAACTCCGCTTGCCTCTCGAGGTGTTCCCGGGGAGACAGGCCACTTGTCGAGCGGTATTTGGAACCTGGGGTCTTTTCCCGACGATGCACGGGCGAGTCACTGCCCCTTCGTGTTGACTTCATTCACAGGGTGGAGTTCGAAGAGGTGTCCGGGCATCGGGTTCTTATCAAGAGGGGACCGGGAAATCGGGGTCCTTCGGAATGTGGAACCACCCACGAGGCCACGTCTGGAATGTCGTCGTGAGACCGGCCTCATCCTGAGGTGCGACCGGAAGGCCGGGAACCCCTTCCAGACAAAGCAGGGGAGTCGACCCTCCTGTCCAGATCAGGAGGGTAGAAGGGGCTCAGAGGAAGTGGTGCGGGAAAACCTCGGTGTTCCTCTTGAGGGAGACCGGGATGTCGGGGCACTTTGTGGGTCGCATCAAGGGTGCCAAGTACCGTTTCGACCTCCAATACCTAACGTGGGACTTCTCCTGAGACACTGTAGCGGGAAAGGGCTTCATCTTGCGATGACGGGGGAACCACGTGGATTTTCTCGAGTTGCAGCGGGATTCTCGAGTTACGACTGGGAATTCAGGATGCCTCTTGTGTAGGCCCAGGGAAGTCCAATCTTCCATTCGAGTTGCGAAGGAAAGCTGGGGATTGCTCTCGAGTGACTGCAGGGCCAATAGAACTCATCTAGGCTTGTGTCCAGAAGCCAATGTTCCTCTCCAGGGGCGAAAGGGATCTCGGGGTTGCATTCCAGACGCACCCGGGGAGACAGGCATCCATCTCGAGTGGGAGCAAAGAACCCCGCTCTGCTCTTGAGTCGCGACGGGTATCTCTTGGAGCTCACTGGGTGGACTAAAGGGAGTCAAGCCTCCTGAGGCGTTTGGAGAGAGGTCGAGAGACTGGTCTCTAGGCCATGCAGGAGACGAAGGCCCTCAAGTCGCGACGACGGGGGAGGCTCGGGGTTGTTCTCGAGCGGCGGCCCCAGTGTGCGGTTTCTCGCGAGGTACGACGGCGAGGTCAGTGAGCCTCTCGTGGGGCGGCAAGGAAGTCGGGTCTCCATGCGAATGGCGAGGGGGAGCGCGTCTTTCCTCTCAAGTCATAGTAGGGGAATCTGGCCTCGAGACGTGTTGAAGAAGGTCTCTCGGGGTCTTTCTCGGGTTGAGGCAGGACACCCTGGGGTCCCTCGACTTGTGCAGGTGACCTCAGGGGGCTTCTCATGGTGGCTCTGAGAAGTCAGGGAAACTGGAGGTGGGAGGGGCCTCTCGGCACTCCACTGGGTTTGGTGCATTGGAAGAGGGCCTCATCTCCAGTTGAGGCAGGAACCTCAGGGTTCCTCTGACTTCAGACTCCGACCGCAAGGTCCCTGCAGACTTGGGACAGGGGAGTCAGGCCTCGTCTTGGGTTGAGGCATGGAACTCAGCTTACCTCTCGAGGTGTTCCCGGGGAGACAGGCCACTTGTCGAGCGGTATTTGGAACCTGGGGGTCTTTTCCCGACGATGCACGGGCGAGTCACTGCCCCTTCGTGTTGACTTCATTCACAGGGTGGAGTTCGAAGAGGTGTCCGGGCATCGGGTTCTTATCAAGAGGGGACCGGGAAATCGGGGTCCTTCGGAATGTGGAACCACCCACGAGGCCACGTCTGGAATGTCGTCGTGAGACCGGCCTCATCCTGAGGTGCGGCCGGAAGGCCGGGAACCCCTTCCAGACAAAGCAGGGGAGTCGACCCTCCTGTCCAGATCAGGAGGGTAGAAGGGGCTCAGAGGAAGTGGTGCGGGAAAACCTCGGTGTTCCTCTTGAGGGAGACCGGGATGTCGGGGCACTTTGTGGGTCGCATCAAGGGTGCCAAGTACCGTTTCGACCTCCAATACCTAACGTGGGACTTCTCCTGAGACACTGTAGCGGGAAAGGGCTTCATCTTGCGATGACGGGGGAACCACGTGGATTTTCTCGAGTTGCAGCGGGATTCTCGAGTTACGACGGGGAATTCAGGATGCCTCTTGTGTTGGCCCAGGGAAGTCCAATCTTCCATTCGAGTTGCGAAGGAAAGCTGGGGATTGCTCTCGAGTGACTGCAGGGCCAATAGAACTCATCTAGGCTTGTGTCCAGAAGCCAATGTTCCTCTCCAGGGGCGAAAGGGATCTCGGGGTTGCATTCCAGACGCACCCGGGGAGACAGGCATCCATCTCGAGTGGGAGCAAAGAACCCCGCTCTGCTCTTGAGTCGCGACGGGTATCTCTTGGAGCTCACTGGGTGGACTAAAGGGAGTCAAGCCTCCTGAGGCGTTTGGAGAGAGGTCGAGAGACTGGTCTCTAGGCCATACAGGAGACGAAGGCCCTCAAGTCGCGACGACGGGGGAGGCTCGGGGTTGTTCTCGAGCGGCGGCCCCAGTGTGCGGTTTCTCGCGAGGTACGACGGCGAGGTCAGTGAGCCTCTCGTGGGGCGGCAAGGAAGTCGGGTCTCCATGCGAATGGCGAGGGGGAGCGCGTCTTTACTCTCAAGTCATAGTAGGGGAATCTGGCCTCGAGACGTGTTGAAGAAGGTCTCTCGAGGTCTTTCTCGGGTTGAGGCAGGACACCCTGGGGTCCCTCGACTTGTGCAGGTGACCTCAGGGGGCTTCTCATGGTGGCTCTGAGAAGTCAGGGAACCTGGAGGTGGGAGGGGCCTCTCAGCACTCCACTGGGTTTGGTGCATTGGAAGAGGGCCTCATCTCCAGCTGAGGCAGGAACCTCAGGGTTCCTCTGACTTCAGACTCCGACCGCAAGGTCCCTGCAGACTTGGGACAGGAGAGTCAGGCCTCGTCTTGGGTTGAGGCATGGAACTCCGCTTGCCTCTCGAGGTGTTCCCGGGGAGACAGGCCACTTGTCGAGCGGTATTTGGAACCTGGGGGTCTTTCCCGACGATGCACGGGCGAGTCACTGCCCCTTCGTGTTGACTTCATTCACAGGGTGGAGTTCGAAGAGGTGTCCGGGCATCGAGTTCTTATCAAGAGGGGACCGGGAAATCGGGGTCCTTCGGAATGTGGAACCACCCACGAGGCCACGTCTGGAATGTCGTCGTGAGACCGGCCTCATCCTGAGGTGCGACCGGAAGGCCGGGAACCCCTTCCAGACAAAGCAGGGGAGTCGACCCTCCTGTCCAGATCAGGAGGGGTAGAAGGGCTCAGAGGAAGTGGTGCGGGAAAACCTCGGTGTTCCTCTCGAGGGAGACCGGGATGTCGGGGCACTTTGTGGGTCGCATCAAGGGTGCCAAGTACCGTTTCGACCTCCAATACCTAACGTGGGACTTCTCCTGAGACACTGTAGCGGGAAAGGGCTTCATCTTGCGATGACGGGGGAACCACGTGGATTTTCTCGAGTTGCAGCGGGATTCTCGAGTTACGACGGGGAATTCAGGATGCCTCTTGTGTTGGCCCAGGGAAGTCCAATCTTCCATTCGAGTTGCGAAGGAAAGCTGGGGATTGCTCTCGAGTGACTGCAGGGCCAATAGAACTCATCTAGGCTTGTGTCCAGAAGCCAATGTTCCTCTCCAGGGGCGAAAGGGATCACGGGGTTGCATTCCAGACGCACCCGGGGAGACAGGCATCCATCTCGAGTGGGAGCAAAGAACCCCGCTCTGCTCTTGAGTCGCGACGGGTATCTCTTGGAGCTCACTGGGTGGACTAAAGGGAGTCAAGCCTCCTGAGGCGTTTGGAGAGAGGTCGAGAGACTGGTCTCTAGGCCATACAGGAGACGAAGGCCCTCAAGTCGCGACGACGGGGGAGGCTCGGGGTTGTTCTCGAGCGGCGGCCCCAGTGTGCGGTTTCTCGCGAGGTACGACGGCGAGGTCAGTGAGCCTCTCGTGGGGCGGCAAGGAAGTCGGGTCTCCATGCGAATGGCGAGGGGGAGCGCGTCTTTACTCTCAAGTCATAGTAGGGGAATCTGGCCTCGAGACGTGTTGAAGAAGGTCTCTCGAGGTCTTTCTCGGGTTGAGGCAGGACACCCTGGGGTCCCTCGACTTGTGCAGGTGACCTCAGGGGGCTTCTCATGGTGGCTCTGAGAAGTCAGGGAAACTGGAGGTGGGAGGGGCCTCTCGGCACTCCACTGGGTTTGGTGCATTGGAAGAGGGCCTCATCTCCAGTTGAGGCAGGAACCTCAGGGTTCCTCTGACTTCAGACTCCGACCGCAAGGTCCCTGCAGACTTGGGACAGGAGAGTCAGGCCTCGTCTTGGGTTGAGGCATGGAACTCCGCTTGCCTCTCGAGGTGTTCCCGGGGAGACAGGCCACTTGTCGAGCGGTATTTGGAACCTGGGGGTCTTTTCCCGACGATGCACGGGCGAGTCACTGCCCCTTCGTGTTGACTTCATTCACAGGGTGGAGTTCGAAGAGGTGTCCGGGCATCGGGTTCTTATCAAGAGGGGACCGGGAAATCGGGGTCCTTCGGAATGTGGAACCACCCACGAGGCCACGTCTGGAATGTCGTCGTGAGACCGGCCTCATCCTGAGGTGCGACCGGAAGGCCGGGAACCCCTTCCAGACAAAGCAGGGGAGTCGACCCTCCTGTCCAGATCAGGAGGGTAGAAGGGGCTCAGAGGAAGTGGTGCGGGAAAACCTCGGTGTTCCTCTCGAGGGAGACCGGGATGTCGGGGCACTTTGTGGGTCGCATCAAGGGTGCCAAGTACCGTTTCGACCTCCAATACCTAACGTGGGACTTCTCCTGAGACACTGTAGCGGGAAAGGGCTTCATCTTGCGATGACGGGGGAACCACGTGGATTTTCTCGAGTTGCAGCGGGATTCTCGAGTTACGACGGGGAATTCAGGATGCCTCTTGTGTTGGCCCAGGGAAGTCCAATCTTCCATTCGAGTTGCGAAGGAAAGCTGGGGATTGCTCTCGAGTGACTGCAGGGCCAATAGAACTCATCTAGGCTTGTGTCCAGAAGCCAATGTTCCTCTCCAGGGGCGAAGGGATCTCGGGGTTGCATTCCAGACGCACCCGGGGAGACAGGCATTCATCTCGAGTGGGAGCAAAGAACCCCGCTCTGCTCTTGAGTCGCGACGGGTATCTCTTGGAGCTCACTGGGTGGACTAAAGGGAGTCAAGCCTCCTGAGGCGTTTGGAGAGAGGTCGAGAGACTGGTCTCTAGGCCATGCAGGAGACGAAGGCCCTCATGTCGCGATGACGGGGGAGGCTCGGGGTTGTTCTCGAGCGGCGGCCCCAGTGTGCGGTTTCTCACGAGGTACGACGGCGAGGTCAGTGAGCCTCTCGTGGGGCGGCAAGGAAGTCGGGTCTCCATGCGAATGGCGAGGGGGAGCGCGTCTTTACTCTCAAGTCATAGTAGGGGAATCTGGCCTCGAGACGTGTTGAAGAAGGTCTCTCGAGGTCTTTCTCGGGTTGAGGCAGGACACCCTGGGGTCCCTCGACTTGTGCAGGTGACCTCAGGGGGCTTCTCATGGTGGCTCTGAGAAGTCAGGGAAACTGGAGGTGGGAGGGGCCTCTCGGGACTCCACTGGGTTTGGTGCATTGGAAGAGGGCCTCATCTCCAGTTGAGGCAGGAACCTCAGGGTTCCTCTGACTTCAGACTCCGACCGCAAGGTCCCTGCAGACTTGGGACAGGAGAGTCAGGCCTCGTCTTGGGTTGAGGCATGGAACTCCGCTTGCCTCTCGAGGTGTTCCCGGGGAGACAGGCCACTTGTCGAGCGGTATTTGGAACCTGGGGTCTTTTCCCGACGATGCACGGGCGAGTCACTGCCCCTTCGTGTTGACTTCATTCACAGGGTGGAGTTCGAAGAGGTGTCCGGGCATCGGGTTCTTATCAAGAGGGGACCGGGAAATCGGGGTCCTTCGGAATGTGGAACCACCCACGAGGCCACGTCTGGAATGTCGTCGTGAGACCGGCCTCATCCTGAGGTGCGACCGGAAGGTCGGGAACCCCTTCCAGACAAAGCAGGGGAGTCGACCCTCCTGTCCAGATCAGGAGGGTAGAAGGGCTCAGAGGAAGTGGTGCGGGAAAACCTCGGTGTTCCTCTCGAGGGAGACCGGGATGTCGGGGAACTTTGTGGGTCGCATCAAGGGTGCCAAGTACCGTTTCGACCTCCAATACCTAACGTGGGACTTCTCCTGAGACACTGTAGCGGGAAAGGGCTTCATCTTGCGATGACGGGGGAACCACGTGGATTTTCTCGAGTTGCAGCGGGATTCTCGAGTTACGACGGGGAATTCAGGATGCCTCTTGTGTTGGCCCAGGGAAGTCCAATCTTCCATTCGAGTTGCGAAGGAAAGCTGGGGATTGCTCTCGAGTGACTGCAGGGCCAATAGAACTCATCTAGGCTTGTGTCCAGAAGCCAATGTTCCTCTCCAGGGGCGACAGGGATCTCGGGGTTGCATTCCAGACGCACCCGGGGAGACAGGCATCCATCTCGAGTGGAAGCAAAGAACCCCGCTCTGCTCTTGAGTCGCGACGGGTATCTCTTGGAGCTCACTGGGTGGACTAAAGGGAGTCAAGCCTCCTGAGGCGTTTGGAGAGAGGTCGAGAGACTGGTCTCTAGGCCATGCAGGAGACGAAGGCCCTCAAGTCGCGATGACGGGGGAGGCTCGGGGTTGTTCTCGAGCGGCGGCCCCAGTGTGCGGTTTCTCGAGGTACGACGGCGAGGTCAGTGAGCCTCTCGTGGGGCGGCAAGGAAGTCGGGTCTCCATGCGAATGGCGAGGGGGAGCGCGTCATTACTCTCAAGTCATAGTAGGGGAATCTGGCCTCGAGACGTGTTGAAGAAGGTCTCTCGAGGTCTTTCTCGGGTTGAGGCAGGACACCCTGGGGTCCCTCGACTTGTGCAGGTGACCTCAGGGGGCTTCTCATGGTGGCTCTGAGAAGTCAGGGAAACTGGAGGTGGGAGGGGCCTCTCGGCACTCCACTGGGTTTGGTGCATTGGAAGAGGGCCTCATCTCCAGTTGAGGCAGGAACCTCAGGGTTCCTCTGATTTCAGACTCCGACCGCAAGGTCCCTGCAGACTTGGGACAGGAGAGTCAGGCCTCGTCTTGGGTTGAGGCATGGAACTCCGCTTGCCTCTCGAGGTGTTCCCGGGGAGACAGGCCACTTGTCGAGCGGTATTTGGAACCTGGGGTCTTTTCCCGACGATGCACGGGCGAGTCACTGCCCCTTCGTGTTGACTTCATTCACAGGGTGGAGTTCGAAGAGGTGTCCGGGCATCGGGTTCTTATCAAGAGGGGACCGGGAAATCGGGGTCCTTCGGAATGTGGAACCACCCACGAGGCCACGTCTGGAATGTCGTCGTGAGACCGGCCTCATCCTGAGGTGCGACCGGAAGGCCGGGAACCCCTTCCAGACAAAGCAGGGGAGTCGACCCTCCTGTCCAGATCAGGAGGGTAGAAGGGGCTCAGAGGAAGTGGTGCGGGAAAACCTCGGTGTTCCTCTCGAGGGAGACCGGGATGTCGGGGAACTTTGTGGGTCGCATCAAGGGTGCCAAGTACCGTTTCGACCTCCAATACCTAACGTGGGACTTCTCCTGAGACACTGTAGCGGGAAAGGGCTTCATCTTGCGATGACGGGGGAACCACGTGGATTTTCTCGAGTTGCAGCGGGATTCTCGAGTTACGACGGGGAATTCAGGATGCCTCTTGTGTTGGCCCAGGGAAGTCCAATCTTCCATTCGAGTTGCGAAGGAAAGCTGGGGATTGCTCTCGAGTGACTGCAGGGCCAATAGAACTCATCTAGGCTTGTGTCCAGAAGCCAATGTTCCTCTCCAGGGGCGAAAGGGATCTCGGGGTTGCATTCCAGACGCACCCGGGGAGACAGGCATCCATCTCGAGTGGGAGCAAAGAACCCCGCTCTGCTCTTGAGTCGCGACGGGTATCTCTTGGAGCTCACTGGGTGGACTAAAGGGAGTCAAGCCTCCTGAGGCGTTTGGAGAGAGGTCGAGAGACTGGTCTCTAGGCCATGCAGGAGACGAAGGCCCTCAAGTCGCGATGACGGGGGAGGCTCGGGGTTGTTCTCGAGCGGCGGCCCCAGTGTGCGGTTTCTCGCGAGGTACGACGGCGAGGTCAGTGAGCCTCTCGTGGGGCGGCAAGGAAGTCGGGTCTCCATGCGAATGGCGAGGGGGAGCGCGTCTTTACTCTCAAGTCATAGTAGGGGAATCTGGCCTCGAGACGTGTTGAAGAAGGTCTCTCGAGGTCTTTCTCGGGTTGAGGCAGGACACCCTGGGGTCCCTCGACTTGTGCAGGTGACCTCAGGGGGCTTCTCATGGTGGCTCTGAGAAGTCAGGGAAACTGGAGGTGGGAGGGGCCTCTCGGCACTCCACTGGGTTTGGTGCATTGGAAGAGGGCCTCATCTCCAGTTGAGGCAGGAACCTCAGGGTTCCTCTGACTTCAGACTCCGACCGCAAGGTCCCTGCAGACTTGGGACAGGAGAGTCAGGCCTCGTCTTGGGTTGAGGCATGGAACTCCGCTTGCCTCTCGAGGTGTTCCCGGGGAGACAGGCCACTTGTCGAGCGGTATTTGGAACCTGGGGTCTTTTCCCGACGATGCACGGGCGAGTCACTGCCCCTTCGTGTTGACTTCATTCACAGGGTGGAGTTCGAAGAGGTGTCCGGGCATCGGGTTCTTATCAAGAGGGGACCGGGAAATCGGGGTCCTTCGGAATGTGGAACCACCCACGAGGCCACGTCTGGAATGTCGTCGTGAGACCGGCCTCATCCTGAGGTGCGACCGGAAGGCCGGGAACCCCTTCCAGACAAAGCAGGGGAGTCGACCCTCCTGTCCAGATCAGGAGGGTAGAAGGGGCTCAGAGGAAGTGGTGCGGGAAAACCTCGGTGTTCCTCTCGAGGGAGACCGGGATGTCGGGGCACTTTGTGGGTCGCATCAAGGGTGCCAAGTACCGTTTCGACCTCCAATACCTAACGTGGGACTTCTCCTGAGACACTGTAGCGGGAAAGGGCTTCATCTTGCGATGACGGGGGAACCACGTGGATTTTCTCGAGTTGCAGCGGGATTCTCGAGTTACGACGGGGAATTCAGGATGCCTCTTGTGTTGGCCCAGGGAAGTCCAATCTTCCATTCGAGTTGCGAAGGAAAGCTGGGGATTGCTCTCGAGTGACTGCAGGGCCAATAGAACTCATCTAGGCTTGTGTCCAGAAGCCAATGTTCCTCTCCAGGGGCGAAAGGGATCTCGGGGTTGCATTCCAGACGCACCCGGGGAGACAGGCATCCATCTCGAGTGGGAGCAAAGAACCCCGCTCTGCTCTTGAGTCGCGACGGGTATCTCTTGGAGCTCACTGGGTGGACTAAAGGGAGTCAAGCCTCCTGAGGCGTTTGGAGAGAGGTCGAGAGACTGGTCTCTAGGCCATACAGGAGACGAAGGCCCTCAAGTCGCGACGACGGGGGAGGCTCGGGGTTGTTCTCGAGCGGCGGCCCCAGTGTGCGGTTTCTCGCGAGGTACGACGGCGAGGTCAGTGAGCCTCTCGTGGGGCGGCAAGGAAGTCGGGTCTCCATGCGAATGGCGAGGGGGAGCGCGTCTTTACTCTCAAGTCATAGTAGGGGAATCTGGCCTCGAGACGTGTTGAAGAAGGTCTCTCGAGGTCTTTCTCGGGTTGAGGCAGGACACCCTGGGGTCCCTCGACTTGTGCAGGTGACCTCAGGGGGCTTCTCATGGTGGCTCTGAGAAGTCAGGGAAACTGGAGGTGGGAGGGGCCTCTCGGCACTCCACTGGGTTTGGTGCATTGGAAGAGGGCCTCATCTCCAGTTGAGGCAGGAACCTCAGGGTTCCTCTGACTTCAGACTCCGACCGCAAGGTCCCTGCAGACTTGGGACAGGAGAGTCAGGCCTCGTCTTGGGTTGAGGCATGGAACTCCGCTTGCCTCTCGAGGTGTTCCCGGGGAGACAGGCCACTTGTCGAGCGGTATTTGGAACCTGGGGGTCTTTTCCCGACGATGCACGGGCGAGTCACTGCCCCTTCGTGTTGACTTCATTCACAGGGTGGAGTTCGAAGAGGTGTCCGGGCATCGGGTTCTTATCAAGAGGGGACCGGGAAATCGGGGTCCTTCGGAATGTGGAACCACCCACGAGGCCACGTCTGGAATGTCTTCGTGAGACCGGCCTCATCCTGAGGTGCGACCGGAAGGCCGGGAACCCCTTCCAGACAAAGCAGGGGAGTCGACCCTCCTGTCCAGATCAGGAGGGTAGAAGGGGCTCAGAGGAAGTGGTGCGGGAAAACCTCGGTGTTCCTCTCGAGGGAGACCGGGATGTCGGGGCACTTTGTGGGTCGCATCAAGGGTGCCAAGTACCGTTTCGACCTCCAATACCTAACGTGGGACTTCTCCTGAGACACTGTAGCGGGAAAGGGCTTCATCTTGCGATGACGGGGGAACCACGTGGATTTTCTCGAGTTGCAGCGGGATTCTCGAGTTACGACGGGGAATTCAGGATGCCTCTTGTGTTGGCCCAGGGAAGTCCAATCTTCCATTCGAGTTGCGAAGGAAAGCTGGGGATTGCTCTCGAGTGACTGCAGGGCCAATAGAACTCATCTAGGCTTGTGTCCAGAAGCCAATGTTCCTCTCCAGGGGCGACAGGGATCTCGGGGTTGCATTCCAGACGCACCCGGGGAGACAGGCATCCATCTCGAGTGGGAGCAAAGAACCCCGCTCTGCTCTTGAGTCGCGACGGGTATCTCTTGGAGCTCACTGGGTGGACTAAAGGGAGTCAAGCCTCCTGAGGCGTTTGGAGAGAGGTCGAGAGACTGGTCTCTAGGCCATACAGGAGACGAAGGCCCTCATGTCGCGATGACGGGGGAGGCTCGGGGTTGTTCTCGAGCGGCGGCCCCAGTGTGCGGTTTCTCACGAGGCACGACGGCGAGGTCAGTGAGCCTCTCGTGGGGCGGCAAGGAAGTCGGGTCTCCATGCGAATGGCGAGGGGGAGCGCGTCTTTGCTCGAGTCATAGTAGGGGAATCTGGCCTCGAGACGTGTTGAAGAAGGTCTCTCGAGGTCTTTCTCGGGTTGAGGCAGGACACCCTGGGGTCCCTCGACTTGTGCAGGTGACCTCAGGGGCTTCTCATGGTGGCTCTGAGAAGTCAGGGAAACTGGAGGTGGGAGGGGCCTCTCGGCACTCCACTGGGTTTGGTGCATTGGAAGAGGGCCTCATCTCCAGTTGAGGCAGGAACCTCAGGGTTCCTCTGATTTCAGACTCCGACCGCAAGGTCCCTGCAGACTTGGGACAGGAGAGTCAGGCCTCGTCTTGGGTTGAGGCATGGAACTCCGCTTGCCTCTCGAGGTGTTCCCGGGGAGACAGGCCACTTGTCGAGCGGTATTTGGAACCTGGGGTCTTTTCCCGACGATGCACGGGCGAGTCACTGCCCCTTCGTGTTGACTTCATTCACAGGGTGGAGTTCGAAGAGGTGTCCGGGCATCGGGTTCTTATCAAGAGGGGACCGGGAAATCGGGGTCCTTCGGAATGTGGAACCACCCACGAGGCCACGTCTGGAATGTCGTCGTGAGACCGGCCTCATCCTGAGGTGCGACCGGAAGGCCGGGAACCCCTTCCAGACAAAGCAGGGGAGTCGACCCTCCTGTCCAGATCAGGAGGGTAGAAGGGGCTCAGAGGAAGTGGTGCGGGAAAACCTCGGTGTTCCTCTCGAGGGAGACCGGGATGTCGGGGCACTTTGTGGGTCGCATCAAGGGTGCCAAGTACCGTTTCGACCTCCAATACCTAACGTGGGACTTCTCCTGAGACACTGTAGCGGGAAAGGGCTTCATCTTGCGATGACGGGGGAACCACGTGGATTTTCTCGAGTTGCAGCGGGATTCTCGAGTTACGACGGGGAATTCAGGATGCCTCTTGTGTTGGCCCAGGGAAGTCCAATCTTCCATTCGAGTTGCGAAGGAAAGCTGGGGATTGCTCTCGAGTGACTGCAGGGCCAATAGAACTCATCTAGGCTTGTGTCCAGAAGCCAATGTTCCTCTCCAGGGGCGACAGGGATCTCGGGGTTGCATTCCAGACGCACCCGGGGAGACAGGCATTCATCTCGAGTGGGAGCAAAGAACCCCGCTCTGCTCTCGAGTCGCGACGGGTATCTCTTGGAGCTCACTGGGTGGACTAAAGGGAGTCAAGCCTCCTGAGGCGTTTGGAGAGAGGTCGCGAGACTGGTCTCTAGGCCATGCAGGAGACGAAGGCCCTCATGTCGCGATGACGGGGGAGGCTCGGGGTTGTTCTCGAGCGGCGGCCCCAGTGTGCGGTTTCTCACGAGGTACGACGGCGAGGTCAGTGAGCCTCTCGTGGGGCGGCAAGGAAGTCGGGTCTCCATGCGAGTGGCGAGGGGAGCGCGTCTTTCCTCAAGTCATAGTAGGGGAATCTGGCCTCGAGACGTGTTGAAGAAGGTCTCTCGAGGTCTTTCTGTTGAGGCAGGACACCCTGGGTTCCCTCGACTTGTGCAGGTGACCTCAGGGGGCTTCTCATGGTGGCTCTGAGAAGCCAGGGAAACTGGAGGTGGGAGGGGCCTCTCGGGACTCCACTGGGTTTGGTGCATTGGAAGAGGGCCTCATCTCCAGTTGAGGCAGGAACCAGGGTTCCTCTGATTTCAGACTCCGACCGCAAGGTCCCTGCAGACTGGGGACAGGAGAGTCAGGCCTCGTCTTGGGTTGAGGCATGGAACTCCGCTTGCCTCTCGAGGTGTTCCCGGGGAGAGAGGCCACTTGTCGAGCTGTATTTGGAACCTGGGGTTTTTCCCGACGATGCACGGGCGAGTCACTGCCCCTTCGTGTTGACTTCATTCACAGGGTGGAGTTCGGAGAGGTGTCCGGGCATCGGGTTCTTATCAAGAGGGGACCGGGAAATCGGGGTCCTTCGTAATGTGGAACCACCCACGAGGCCATGTCTGGAATGTCTTCGTGAGACCGGCCTCATCCTGAGGTTCGACCGGAAGGCCGGGAACCCCTTCCAGACACAGCAGGGGAGTCGACCCTCCTGTCCAGATCAGGAGGGTAGAAGGGGCTCAGAGGAAGTGGTGCGGGAAAACCTCGGTGTTCCTCTCGAGGGAGACCGGGATGTCGGGGCACTTTGTGGGTCGCATCAAGGGTGCCAAGTACCGTTTCGACCTCCAATACCTAACGTGGGACTTCTCCTGAGACGCTGTAGCGGGAAAGGGCTTCATCCTGCGATGACGGGGGAACCACGTGGTTTTTCTCGAGTTGCGGCGGGATTCTCGACTTACGACGGGGAATTCAGGCTGCCTCTTGTGTTGGCCCAGGGAAGTCCAATCTTCCATTCGAGTTGCGAAGGAAAGCTGGGGATTGCTCTCGAGTGACTGCAGGGCCAATAGACCTCATCTAGGCTTGTGTCCAGAAGCCAATGTTCCTCTCCAGGGGCGACAGGGATCTCGGGGTTGCATTCCAGACGCACCCGGGGAGACAGGCATCCATCTCGAGTGGGAGCAAAGAACCCCGCTCTGCTCTGAGTCGCGACGGGTATCTCTTGGAGCTCACTGGGTGGACTAAAGGGAGTCAAGCCTCCTGAGGCGTTTGGAGAGAGGTCGCGAGACTGGTCTCTAGGCCATGCAGGAGACGAAGGCCCTCATCTCGCGATGACGGGGGAGGCTCGGGGTTGTTCTCGAGCGGCGGCCCCAGTGTGCGGTTTCTCGCGAGGTACGACGGCGAGGTCAGTGAGCCTCTCGTGGGGCGGCAGGGAAGTCGGGTCTCCATGCGAGTGGCGAGGGGGAGCGCGTCTTTGCTCTCGAGTCATAGTAGGGGAATCTGGCCTCGAGACGTGTTGAAGAAGGTCTCTCGAGGTCTTTCTCGGGTTGGGGCAGGACACCCTGGGGTCCCTCGACTTGTGCAGGTGACCTCAGGGGGCTTCTCATGGTGGCTCTGAGAAGTCAGGGAAACTGGAGGTGGGAGGGGCCTCTCGGGACTCCACTGGGTTTGGTGCATTGGAAGAGGGCCTCATCTCCAGTTGAGGCAGGAACCTCAGGGTTCCTCTGATTTCAGACTCCGACCGCAAGGTCCCTGCAGACTTGGGACAGGAGAGTCAGGCCTCGTCTTGGGTTGAGGCATGGAACTCCGCTTGCCTCTCGAGGTGTTCCCGGGGAGAGGCCACTTGTCGAGCGGTATTTGGAACCTGGGGGTCTTTCCCGACGATGCACGGGCGAGTCACTGCCCCTTGTTGACTTCATTCACAGGGTGGAGTTCGGAGAGGTGTCCGGGCATCGGGTTCTTATCAAGAGGGGACAGGGAAATCGGGGTCCTTCGGAATGTGGAACCACCCACGAGGCCATGTCTGGAATGTCGTCGTGAGACCGGCCTCATCCTGAGCTGCGACCGGAAGGCCGGGAACCCCTTCCAGACAAAGCAGGGGAGTCGACCCTCCTGTCCAGATCAGGAGGGTAGAAGGGCTCAGAGGAAGGGGTGCGGGAAAACCTCGGTGTTCCTCTCGAGGGAGACCGGGATGTCGGGGAACTTTGTGGGTCGCATCAAGGGTGCCAAGTACCGTTTCGACCTCCAATACCTAACGTGGGACTTCTCCTGAGACGCTGTATCGGGAAAGGGCTTCATCTTGGGATGACGGGGGAACCACGTGGATTTTCTCGAGTTGCGGCGGGATTCTCCAGTTACGACGGGGAATTCAGGATGCCTCTAGTGTTGGCCCAGGGAAGTGCAATCTTCCATTCGAGTTGCGAAGGAAAGCTGGGGATTGCTCTCGAGTGACTGCAGGGCCAATAGAACTCATCTAGGCTTGTGTCCAGAAGCCAATGTTCCTCTCCAGGGGCGACAGGGATCTCGGGGTTGCATTCCAGACGCACCCGGGGAGACAGGCATTCATCTCGAGTGGGAGCAAAGAACCCCGCTCTGCTCTGGAGTCGCGACGGGTATCTCTTGGAGCTCACTGGTTGGACTAAAGGGAGTTAAGCCTCCTGAGGCGTTTGGAGAGAGGTCGAGAGACTGGTCTCTAGGCCATGCAGGAGACGAAGGCCCTCATGTCGCGATGACGGGGGAGGCTCGGGGTTGTTCTCGAGCGGCGGCCCCAGTGTGCGGTTTCTCGAGGTACGACGGCGAGGTCAGTGAGCCTCTCGTGGGGCGCAGGGAAGTCGGGTCTCCATGCGAGTGGCGAGGGGGAGCGCGTCATTGCTCTCGAGTCATAGTAGGGGAATCTGGCCTCGAGACGTGTTGAAGAAGGTCTCTCGAGGTCTTTCTCGGGTTGAGGCAGGACACCCTGGGGTCCCTCGACTTGTGCAGGTGACCTCAGGGGGCTTCTCATGGTGGCTCTGAGAAGTCAGGGAAACTGGAGGTGGGAGGGGCCTCTCGGGACTCCACTGGGTTTGGTGCATTGGAAGAGGGCCTCATCTCCAGTTGAGGCAGGAACCGCAGGGTTCCTCTGATTTCAGACTCCGACCGCAAGGTCCCTGCAGACTTGGGACAGGAGAGTCAGGCCTCGTCTTGGGTTGAGGCATGGAACTCCGCTTGCCTCTCGAGGTGTTCCCGGGGAGAGAGGCCACTTGTCGAGCTGTATTTGGAACCTGGGGGTCTTTTCCCGACGATGCACGGGCGAGTCACTGCCCCTTCGTGTTGACTTCATTCACAGGGTGGAGTTCGGAGAGGTGTCCGGGCATCGGGTTCTTATCAAGAGGGGACCGGGAAATCGGGGTCCTTCGGAATGTGGAACCACCCACGAGGCCACGTCTGGAATGTCGTCGTGAGACCGGCCTCATCCTGAGGTGCGACCGGAAGGGCGGGAACCCCTTCCAGACAAAGCAGGGGAGTCGACCCTCCTGTCCAGATCAGGAGGGTAGAAGGGGCTCAGAGGAAGTGGTGCGGGAAAACCTCGGTGTTCCTCTCGAGGGAGACCGGGATGTCGGGGAACTTTGTGGGTCGCATCAAGGGTGCCAAGTACCGTTTCGACCTCCAATACCTAACGTGGGACTTCTCCTGAGACACTGTAGCGGGAAAGGGCTTCATCTTGCGATGACGGGGGAACCACGTGGATTTTCTCGAGTTGCAGCGGGATTCTCGAGTTACGACGGGGAATTCAGGATGCCTCTTGTGTTGGCCCAGGGAAGTCCAATCTTCCATTCGAGTTGCGAAGGAAAGCTGGGGATTGCTCTCGAGTGACTGCAGGGCCAATAGAACTCATCTAGGCTTGTGTCCAGAAGCCAATGTTCCTCTCCAGGGGCGAAAGGGATCTCGGGGTTGCATTCCAGACGCACCCGGGGAGACAGGCATCCATCTCGAGTGGGAGCAAAGAACCCCGCTCTGCTCTCGAGTCGCGACGGGTATCTCTTGGAGCTCACTGGGTGGACTAAAGGGAGTCAAGCCTCCTGAGGCGTTTGGAGAGAGGTCGAGAGACTGGTCTCTAGGCCATGCAGGAGACGAAGGCCCTCAAGTCGCGACGACGGGGGAGGCTCGGGGTTGTTCGAGCGGCGGCCCCAGTGTGCGGTTTCTCACGAGGTACGACGGCGAGGTCAGTGAGCCTCTCGTGGGGCGGCAAGGAAGTCGGGTCTCCATGCGAGTGGCGAGGGGGAGCGCGTCATTGCTCTCGAGTCATGGTAGGGGAATCTGGCCTCGAGACGTGTTGAAGAAGGTCTCTCGAGGTCTTTCTCGGGTTGAGGCAGGACACCCTGGGGTCCCTCGACTTGTGCAGGTGACCTCAGGGGGCTTCTCATGGTGGCTCTGAGAAGTCAGGGAAACTGGAGGTGGGAGGGGCCTCTCGGCACTCCACTGGGTTTGGTGCATTGGAAGAGGGCCTCATCTCCAGTTGAGGCAGGAACCTCAGGGTTCCTCTGACTTGAGACTCCGACCGCAAGGTCCCTGCAGACTTGGGACAGGAGAGTCAGGCCTCGTCTTGGGTTGGGGCATGGAACTCCGCTTGCCTCTCGAGGTGTTCCCGGGGAGACAGGCCACTTGTCGAGCGGTATTTGGAACCTGGGGTCTTTTCCCGACGATGCACGGGCGAGTCACTGCCCCTTCGTGTTGACTTCATTCACAGGGTGGAGTTCGAAGAGGTGTCCGGGCATCGGGTTCTTATCAAGAGGGGACCGGGAAATCGGGGTCCTTCGGAATGTGGAACCACCCACGAGGCCACGTCTGGAATGTCGTCGTGAGACCGGCCTCATCCTGAGGTGCGACCGGAAGGCCGGGAACCCCTTCCAGACAAAGCAGGGGAGTCGACCCTCCTGTCCAGATCAGGAGGGTAGAAGGGGCTCAGAGGAAGTGGTGCGGGAAAACCTCGGTGTTCCTCTTGAGGGAGACCGGGATGTCGGGGCACTTTGTGGGTCGCATCAAGGGTGCCAAGTACCGTTTCGACCTCCAATACCTAACGTGGGACTTCTCCTGAGACACTGTAGCGGGAAAGGGCTTCATCTTGCGATGACGGGGGAACCACGTGGATTTTCTCGAGTTGCAGCGGGATTCTCGAGTTATGACGGGGAATTCAGGATGCCTCTTGTGTTGGCCCAGGGAAGTCCAATCTTCCATTCGAGTTGCGAAGGAAAGCTGGGGATTGCTCTCGAGTGACTGCAGGGCCAATAGAACTCATCTAGGCTTGTGTCCAGAAGCCAATGTTCCTCTCCAGGGGCGAAAGGGATCTCGGGGTTGCATTCCAGACGCACCTGGGGAGACAGGCATCCATCTCGAGTGGGAGCAAAGAACCCCGCTCTGCTCTTGAGTCGTGACGGGTATCTCTTGGAGCTCACTGGGTGGACTAAAGGGAGTCAAGCCTCCTGAGGCGTTTGGAGAGAGGTCGAGAGACTGGTCTCTAGGCCATACAGGAGACGAAGGCCCTCAAGTCGCGATGACGGGGGAGGCTCGGGGTTGTTCTCGAGCGGCGGCCCCAGTGTGCGGTTTCTCGCGAGGTACGACGGCGAGGTCAGTGAGCCTCTCGTGGGGCGGCAAGGAAGTCGGGTCTCCATGCGAATGGCGAGGGGGAGCGCGTCTTTACTCTCAAGTCATAGTAGGGGAATCTGGCCTCGAGACGTGTTGAAGAAGGTCTCTCGAGGTCTTTCTCGGGTTGAGGCAGGACACCCTGGGGTCCCTCGACTTGTGCAGGTGACCTCAGGGGCTTCTCATGGTGGCTCTGAGAAGTCAGGGAAACTGGAGGTGGGAGGGGCCTCTCGGCACTCCACTGGGTTTGGTGCATTGGAAGAGGGCCTCATCTCCAGTTGAGGCAGGAACCTCAGGGTTCCTCTGACTTCAGACTCCGACCGCAAGGTCCCTGCAGACTTGGGACAGGAGAGTCAGGCCTCGTCTTGGGTTGAGGCATGGAACTCCGCTTGCCTCTCGAGGTGTTCCCGGGGAGACAGGCCACTTGTCGAGCGGTATTTGGAACCTGGGGTCTTTTCCGACGATGCACGGGCGAGTCACTGCCCCTTCGTGTTGACTTCATTCACAGGGTGGAGTTCGAAGAGGTGTCCGGGCATCGGGTTCTTATCAAGAGGGGACCGGGAAATCGGGGTCCTTCGGAATGTGGAACCACCCACGAGGCCACGTCTGGAATGTCGTCGTGAGACCGGCCTCATCCTGAGGTGCGACCGGAAGGCCGGGAACCCCTTCCAGACAAAGCAGGGGAGTCGACCCTCCTGTCCAGATCAGGAGGGTAGAAGGGGCTCAGAGGAAGTGGTGCGGGAAAACCTCGGTGTTCCTCTTGAGGGAGACCGGGATGTCGGGGCACTTTGTGGGTCGCATCAAGGGTGCCAAGTACCGTTTCGACCTCCAATACCTAACGTGGGACTTCTCCTGAGACACTGTAGCGGGAAAGGGCTTCATCTTGCGATGACGGGGGAACCACGTGGATTTTCTCGAGTTGCAGCGGGATTCTCGAGTTACGACGGGGAATTCAGGATGCCTCTTGTGTTGGCCCAGGAAGTCCAATCTTCCATTCGAGTTGCGAAGGAAAGCTGGGGATTGCTCTCGAGTGACTGCAGGGCCAATAGAACTCATCTAGGCTTGTGTCCAGAAGCCAATGTTCCTCTCCAGGGGCGAAAGGGATCTCGGGGTTGCATTCCAGACGCACCCGGGGAGACAGGCATCCATCTCGAGTGGGAGCAAAGAACCCCGCTCTGCTCTTGAGTCGCGACGGGTATCTCTTGGAGCTCACTGGGTGGACTAAAGGGAGTCAAGCCTCCTGAGGCGTTTGGAGAGAGGTCGAGAGACTGGTCTCTAGGCCATACAGGAGACGAAGGCCCTCAAGTCGCGATGACGGGGGAGGCTCGGGGTTGTTCTCGAGCGGCGGCCCCAGTGTGCGGTTTCTCGCGAGGTACGACGGCGAGGTCAGTGAGCCTCTCGTGGGGCGGCAAGGAAGTCGGGTCTCCATGCGAATGGCGAGGGGGAGCGCGTCATTACTCTCAAGTCATAGTAGGGGAATCTGGCCTCGAGACGTGCTGAAGAAGGTCTCTCGAGGTCTTTCTCGGGTTGAGGCAGGACACCCTGGGGTCCCTCGACTTGTGCAGGTGACCTCAGGGGGCTTCTCATGGTGGCTCTGAGAAGTCAGGGAAACTGGAGGTGGGAGGGGCCTCTCGGCACTCCACTGGGTTTGGTGCATTGGAAGAGGGCCTCATCTCCAGTTGAGGCAGGAACCTCAGGGTTCCTCTGACTTCAGACTCCGACCGCAAGGTCCCTGCAGACTTGGGACAGGAGAGTCAGGCCTCGTCTTGGGTTGAGGCATGGAACTCCGCTTGCCTCTCGAGGTGTTCCCGGGAGACAGGCCACTTGTCGAGCGGTATTTGGAACCTGGGGTCTTTTCCCGACGATGCACGGGCGAGTCACTGCCCCTTCGTGTTGACTTCATTCACAGGGTGGAGCTCGAAGAGGTGTCCGGGCATCGGGTTCTTATCAAGAGGGGACCGGGAAATCGGGGTCCTTCGGAATGTGGAACCACCCACGAGGCCACGTCTGGAATGTCGTCGTGAGACCGGCCTCATCCTGAGGTGCGACCGGAAGGCCGGGAACCCCTTCCAGACAAAGCAGGGGAGTCGACCCTCCTGTCCAGATCAGGAGGGTAGAAGGGGCTCAGAGGAAGTGGTGCGGGAAAACCTCGGTGTTCCTCTTGAGGGAGACCGGGATGTCGGGCACTTTGTGGGTCGCATCAAGGGTGCCAAGTACCGTTTCGACCTCCAATACCTAACGTGGGACTTCTCCTGAGACACTGTAGCGGGAAAGGGCTTCATCTTGCGATGACGGGGGAACCACGTGGATTTTCTCGAGTTGCAGCGGGATTCTCGAGTTACGACGGGGAATTCAGGATGCCTCTTGTGTTGGCCCAGGGAAGTCCAATCTTCCATTCGAGTTGCGAAGGAGAGCTGGGGATTGCTCTCGAGTGACTGCAGGGCCAATAGAACTCATCTAGGCTTGTGTCCAGAAGCCAATGTTCCTCTCCAGAGGCGAAAGGGATCTCGGGGTTGCATTCCAGACGCACCCGGGGAGACAGGCATCCATCTCGAGTGGGAGCAAAGAACCCCGCTCTGCTCTTGAGTCGCGACGGGTATCTCTTGGAGCTCACTGGGTGGACTAAAGGGAGTCAAGCCTCCTGAGGCGTTTGGAGAGAGGTCGAGAGACTGGTCTCTAGGCCATACAGGAGACGAAGGCCCTCAAGTCGCGACGACGGGGGAGGCTCGGGGTTGTTCTCGAGCGGCGGCCCCAGTGTGCGGTTTCTCGCGAGGTACGACGGCGAGGTCAGTGAGCCTCGTGGGGCGGCAAGGAAGTCGGGTCTCCATGCGAATGGCGAGGGGGAGCGCGTCTTTACTCTCAAGTCATAGTAGGGGAATCTGGCCTCGAGACGTGTTGAAGAAGGTCTCCCGAGGTCTTTCTCGGGTTGAGGCAGGACACCCTGGGGTCCCTCGACTTATGCAGGTGACCTCAGGGGGCTTCTCATGGTGGCTCTGAGAAGTCAGGGAAACTGGGAGGTGGGAGGGGCCTCTCGGCACTCCACTGGGTTTGTGCATTGGAAGAGGGCCTCATCTCCAGTTGAGGCAGGAACCTCAGGGTTCCTCTGACTTCAGACTCCGACCGCAAGGTCCCTGCAGACTTGGGACAGGAGAGTCAGGCCTCGTCTTGGGTTGAGGCATGGAA
>NW_026893789.1:300000-397051 GCF_032452875.1 Bos javanicus
CTTTGACAGAGAGAGCGAGATGGTGGTGGGGGACAGCCCCCAGTGAAATCAGAGGTGAGAGCACAAAGCAATACAGTAGGCAGACTCCGGTTTTTTTTGGGGGGGGAGATGCTCGAGAATATCCGGGTGGACTCCTGAGGCTCGATCCCGCATTTGCGTATGCCGAGCCTCCTTCCTCATGACCTTTGTCCAGAGTGGAATGCCTCCCCGCCTCCCGGCACATGATCAGTGCATGCTCAGTCACGATATCAGTGCCTGCTCAGCCACGTGATCACTGACGGCACAGTCACGTGATCAGCGCCTCTCAGTCACGTGATCACCGTATGATAAACACGTGATCAGTGAACGACCAGCCACGTGATCACTGCATGCGCGTTCAGGTGGTCAGTTCCTGATCAGCCACCTGATCAGTGCGTGCACAGTCCCCTGATCAGCCCCTGTCAGTCACTGATCACTGCCTGATAAACACGTGATCAGTGCCCGAACAGCCACGTCATCATTGCATGCGCAGTCACGTGATCAGTGCATGATAGCCACGTGATCAGTGCGTGCACAGTCCCATGATCAGCGCCTGTCAGTCACTGATCATTGCCTGATAAACACGTGATCAGTGCATGATGAGCCATGTGATCAGTGCCCAATCAGCCACGTCATCAGTGCATGATAGCCACGTGATCAGTGCATGCTCAGTCACGTGATCTGGACTTGATCAGCCACGTGATCAGTGCCTGCAGAGTCAGGTGATCAGGGCCTGCTGAGCTGCGTGATTCCCCCTGGCTCATCTGCATGACAATTGCCAGCTGAGCTGCGTGATTCCTGTCGGCTCATGTGCTTCAAAATTGCCAGCTGAGCTGCGTGATTCCTGCCTGGTCACGTGCTTGATTATTGCCAGTTGAGCAGCATGATTCGTTCACTGCTGAGCTCCATGCTTATTGCCTGCTGATTGCGTGGTTCGTGTCTGCTCAGCTCTTTGAGTATTGCCTCCTGAGGTCCTTGTTCGGTCGCCACCTGCCGGGGACCAGCCCCAACTGATCCAGGGTATTCGAAGGAGAGATGGCCTAGGCGACTATTTATATGCTAATCAGAGATGACAAGAATAATAGTATGAGGAGAGCTCAGTAGGAAAATTCGGTGGAGAAAAGAGACTGAGTAGCTTGGTTTACGCGGAAGACCAATCAAACTTCAAGACAAGAAGTTTGCACCACTTACGTAGGCCGCAGGCGCCCTCTCGAATAGCGAAAGGTGCCTCACCCTAGACACCTTCTCGAGTGGGTCTTAGCAGCCCAGGCATAATTAGTAAGCGTGGTGGGTTCCGAGCTCCAGATGGAGACTCAGCTGGAAGTTAAAGGGAAGAATGACAAGGAACTTTATGAATTGGAGCTCTAAGTTAACTCTTTGACAGAGAGAGCGAGATGGTGGTGGGGGACAGCCCCCAGTGAAATCAGAGGTGAGAGCACAAAGCAATACAGTAGGCAGACTCCGGTTTTTTTGGGGGGAGATGCTCGAGAATATCCGGGTGGACTCCTGAGGCTCGATCCCGCATTTGCGTATGCCGAGCCTCCTTCCTCATGACCTTTGTCCAGAGTGGAATGCCTCCCCGGCTCCCGGCACATGATCAGTGCATGCTCAGTCACGATATCAGTGCCTGCTCAGCCACGTGATCACTGACGGCACAGTCACGTGATCAGCGCCTCTCAGTCACGTGATCACCGTATGATAAACACGTGATCAGTGAACGACCAGCCACGTGATCACTGCATGCGCGGTCAGGTGGACAGTTCCTGATCAGCCACCTGATCAGTGCGTGCACAGTCCCCTGATCAGCGCCTGTCAGTCACTGATCACTGCCTGATAAACACGTGATCAGTGCCCGAACAGCCACGTCATCAGTGCATGCGCAGTCACGTGATCAGTGCATGATAGCCACGTGATCAGTGCGTGCACAGTCCCATGATCAGCGCCTGTCAGTCACTGATCATTGCCTGATAAACACGTGATCAGTGCATGATGAGCCATGTGATCAGTGCCCGATCAGCCACGTCATCAGTGCATGCGCAGTCACGTCATCAGTGCATGATAGCCACGTGATCAGTGCATGCTCAGTCACGTGATCTGGACTTGATCAGCCACGTGATCAGTGCCTGCAGAGTCACGTGATCAGGGCCTGCTGAGCTGCGTGATTCCTGCCGGCTCATCTGCATGACAATTGCCAGCTGAGCTGCGTGATTCCTGTCGGCTCATCTGCTTGACAATTGCCAGCTGAGCTGCGTGATTCCTGCCTGGTCACGTGCTTGATTATTGCCAGTTGAGCAGCATGATTCGTCACTGCTGAGCTCCATGCTTATTGCCTGCTGATTGCGTGGTTCGTGTCTGCTCAGCTCTTTGAGTATTGCCTCCTGAGGTCCCTGTTCGGTCGCCACCTGCCGGGGACCAGCCCCAACTGATCCAGGGTATTCGAAGGAGAGATGGCCTAGGCGACTATTTATATGCTAATCAAAGATGTCAAGAATAATAGTATGAGGAGAGCTCAGTAGGAAAATTCGGTGGAGAAAAGAGACTGAGTAGCTTGGTTTACGCGGAAGACCAATCAAACTTCAAGACAAGAAGTTTGCACCACTTACGTAGGCCGCAGGCGCCCTCTCGAATAGCGAAAGGTGCCTCACCCTAGACACCTTCTCGAGTGGGTCTTAGCAGCCCAGGCATAATTAGTAAGCGTGGTGGGTTCCGCGCTCCAGATGGAGACTCAGCTGGAAGTTAAAGGGAAGAATGACAAGGAAATTTATGAATTGGAGCTCTAAGTTAACTCTTTGACAGAGAGAGCGAGATGGTGGTCGGGGACAGCCCCCAGTGAAATCAGAGGTGAGAGCACAAAGCAATACAGTAGGCAGACTCCGGTTTTTTTGGGGGGAGATGCTCGAGAATATCCGGGTGGACTCCTGAGGCTCGATCCCGCATTTGCGTATGCCGAGCCTCCTTCCTCATGACCTTTGTCCAGAGTGGAATGCCTCCCCGGCTCCCGGCACATGATCAGTGCATGCTCAGTCACGATATGAGTGCCTGCTCAGCCACGTGATCACTGACGGCACAGTCACGTGATCAGCGCCTCTCAGTCACGTGATCACCGTATGATAAACACGTGATCAGTGAACGACCAGCCACGTGATCACTGCATGCGCGGTCAGGTGGTCAGTTCCTGATCAGCCACCTGATCAGTGCGTGCACAGTCCCCTGATCAGCGCCTGTCAGTCACTGATCACTGCCTGATAAACAGGTGATCAGTGCCCGAACAGCCACGTCATCAGTGCATGCGCAGTCACGTGATCAGTGCATGATAGCCACGTGATCAGTGCGTGCACAGTCCCATGATCAGCGCCTGTCAGTCACTGATCATTGCCTGATAAACACGTGATCAGTGCATGATGAGCCATGTGATCAGTGCCCGATCAGCCACGTCATCAGTGCATGATAGCCACGTGATCAGTGCATGCTCAGTCACGTGATCTGGACTTGATCAGCCACGTGATCAGTGCCTGCAGAGTCAGGTGATCAGGGCCTGCTGAGCTGCGTGATTCCTGCCGGCTCATCTGCATGACAATTGCCAGCTGAGCTGCGTGATTCCTGTCGGCTCATCTGCTTGACAATTGCCAGCTGAGCTGCGTGATTCCTGCCTGGTCACGTGCTTGATTATTGCCAGTTGAGCAGCATGATTCGTCACTGCTGAGCTCCGTGCTTATTGCCTGCTGATTGCGTGGTTCGTGTCTGCTCAGCTCTTTGAGTATTGCCTCCTGAGGTCCCTGTTCGGTCGCCACATGCCGGGGACCAGCCCAAACTGATCAAGGGTATTCGAAGGAGAGATGGCCTAGGCGACTATTTATATGCTAATCAAAGATGTCAAGAATAATAGTATGAGGAGAGCTCAGTAGGAAAATTCGGTGGAGAAAAGAGACTGAGTAGCTTGGTTTACGAGGAAGACCAATCAAACTTCAAGACAAGAAGTTTGCACCACTTACGTAGGCCGCAGGCGCCCTCTCGAATAGCGAAAGGTGCCTCACCCTAGACACCTTCTCGAGTGGGTCTTAGCAGCCCAGGCATAATTAGTAAGCGTGGTGGGTTCCGCGCTCCAGATGGAGACTCAGCTGGAAGTTAAAGGGAAGAATGACAAGGAACTTTATGAATTGGAGCTCTAAGTTAACTCTTTGACAGAGAGAGCGAGATGGTGGTGGGGGACAGCCCCCAGTGAAATCAGAGGTGAGAGCACAAAGCAATATAGTAGGCAGACTCCGGTTTTTTTTGGGGGTAGATGCTCGAGAACATCCGGGTGGACTCCTGAGGCTCGATCCCGCATTTGCGTATGCCGAGCCTCCTTCCTCATGACCTTTGTCCAGAGTGGAATGCCTCCCCGGCTCCCGGCACATGATCAGTGCATGCTCAGTCACGATATCAGTGCCTGCTCAGCCACCTGATCACTGACGGCACAGTCACGTGATCAGCGCCTCTCAGTCACGTGATCACCGTATGATAAACACGTGATCAGTGAACGACCAGCCACGTGATCACTGCATGCGCGGTCAGGTGGTCAGTTCCTGATCAGCCACCTGATCAGTGCGTGCACAGTCCCCTGATCAGCGCCTGTCAGTCACTGATCACTGCCTGATAAACACGTGATCAGTGCCCGAACAGCCACGTCATCAGTGCATGCGCAGTCACGTGATCAGTGCATGATAGCCACGTGATCAGTGCGTGCACAGTCCCATGATCAGCGCCTGTCAGTCACTGATCATTGCCTGATAAACACGTGATCAGTGCATGATGAGCCATGTGATCAGTGCCCGATCAGCCACGTCATCAGTGCATGCGCAGTCACGTCATCAGTGCATGATAGCCACGTGATCAGTGCATGCTCAGTCACGTGATCTGGACTTGATCAGCCACGTGATCAGTGCCTGCAGAGTCAGGTGATCAGGGCCTGCTGAGCTGCGTGATTCCTGCCGGCTCATCTGCATGACAATTGCCAGCTGAGCTGCGTGATTCCTGTCGGCTCATCTGCTTGACAATTGCCAGCTGAGCTGCGTGATTCCTGCCTGGTCACGTGCTTGATTATTGCCAGTTGAGCAGCATGATTCGTCACTGCTGAGCTCCATGCTTATTGCCTGCTGATTGCGTGGTTCGTGTCTGCTCAGCTCTTTGAGTATTGCCTCCTGAGGTCCCTGTTCGGTCGCCACCTGCCGGGGACCAGCCCCAACTGATCCAGGGTATTCGAAGGAGAGATGGCCTAGGCGACTCTTTATATGCTAATCAGAGATGTCAAGAATAATAGTATGAGGAGAGCTCAGTAGGAAAATTCGGTGGAGAAAAGAGACTGAGTAGCTTGGTTTACGCGGAAGACCAATCAAACTTCAAGACAAGAAGTTTGCACCACTTACGTAGGCCGCAGGCGCCCTCTCGAATAGCGAAAGGTGCCTCACCCTAGACACCTTCTCGAGTGGGTCTTAGCAGCCCAGGCATAATTAGTAAGCGTGGTGGGTTCCGCGCTCCAGATGGAGACTCAGCTGGAAGTTAAAGGGAAGAATGACAAGGAACTTTATGAATTGGAGCTCTAAGTTAACTCTTTGACAGAGAGAGCGAGATGGTGGTGGGGGACAGCCCCCAGTGAAATCAGAGGTGAGAGCACAAAGCAATACAGTAGGCAGACTCCGGTTTTTTTGGGGGGAGATGCTCGAGAATATCCGGGTGGACTCCTGAGGCTCGATCCCGCATTTGCGTATGCCGAGCCTCCTTCCTCATGACCTTTGTCCAGAGTGGAATGCCTCCCCGGCTCCCGGCACATGATCAGTGCATGCTCAGTCACGATATCAGTGCCTGCTCAGCCACCTGATCACTGACGGCACAGTCACGTGATCAGCGCCTCTCAGTCACGTGATCACCGTATGATAAACACGTGATCAGTGAACGACCAGCCACGTGATCACTGCATGCGCGGTCAGGTGGTCAGTTCCTGATCAGCCACCTGATCAGTGCGTGCACAGTCCCCTGATCAGCGCCTGTCAGTCACTGATCACTGCCTGATAAACAGGTGATCAGTGCCCGAACAGCCACGTTATCAGTGCATGCGCAGTCACGTGATCAGTGCATGATAGCCACGTGATCAGTGCGTGCACAGTCCCATGATCAGCGCCTGTCAGTCACTGATCATTGCCTGATAAACACGTGATCAGTGCATGATGAGCCATGTGATCAGTGCCCGATCAGCCACGTCATCAGTGCATGCGCAGTCACGTCATCAGTGCATGATAGCCACGTGATCAGTGCATTCTCAGTCACGTGATCTGGACTTGATCAGCCACGTGATCAGTGCCTGCAGAGTCACGTGATCAGGGCCTGCTGAGCTGCGTGATTCCTGTTGGCTCATCTGCTTGACAATTGCCAGCTGAGCTGCGTGATTCCTGCCTGGTCACGTGCTTGATTATTGCCAGTTGAGCAGCATGATTCGTCACTGCTGAGCTCCATGCTTATTGCCTGCTGATTGCGTGGTTCGTGTCTGCTCAGCTCTTTGAGTATTGCCTCCTGAGGTCCCTGTTCGGTCGCCACCTGCCGGGGACCAGCCCCAACTGATCCAGGGTATTCGAAGGAGAGAAGGCCTAGTTGACTATTTATATGCTAATCAGAGATGTCAAGAATAACAGTATGAGGAGAGCTCAGTAGGAAAATTCGGTGGAGAAAAGAGACTGAGTAGCTTGGTTTACGCGGAAGACCAATCAAACTTCAAGACAAGAAGTTTGCACCACTTACATAGGCCGCAGGCGCCCTCTCGAATAGCGAAAGGTGCCTCACCCTAGACACCTTCTAGAGTGGGTCTTAGCAGCCCAGGCATAATTAGTAAGCGTGGTGGGTTCCGCGCTACAGATGGAGACTCAGCTGGAAGTTAAAGGGAAGAATGACAAGGAACTTTATGAATTGGAGCTCTAAGTTAACTCTTTGACAGAGAGAGCGAGATGGTGGTGGGGGACAGCCCCCAGTGAAATCAGAGGTGAGAGCACAAAGCAATACAGTAGGCAGACTCCGGTTTTTTTGGGGGGAGATGCTCGAGAACATCCCAGTGGACTCCTGAGGCTCGATCCCGCATTTGCGTATGCCGAGCCTCCTTCCTCATGACCTTTGTCCAGAGTGGAATGCCTCCCCGGCTCCCAGCACATGATCAGTGCATTCTCAGTCACGATATCAGTGCCTGCTCAGCCACGTGATCACTGACGGCACAGTCACGTGATCAGCGCCTCTCAGTCACGTGATCACTGTATGATAAACACGTGATCAGTGAACGACCAGCCACGTGATCACTGCATGCGCGGTCAGGTGGTCAGTTCCTGATCAGCCACCTGATCAGTGCGTGCACAGTCCCCTGATCAGCGCCTGTCAGTCACTGATCACTGCCTGATAAACATGTGATCAGTGCATGATGAGCCATGTGATCAGTGCCCGATCAGCCACGTCATCAGTGCATGATAGCCACCTGATCAGTGCATGCTCAGTCACGTGATCTGGACTTGATCAGCCACGTGATCAGTGCCTGCAGAGTCACGTGATCAGGGCCTGCTGAGCTGCGTGATTCCTGCCGGCTCATCTGCATGACAATTGCCAGCTGAGCTGCGTGATTCCTGTCGGCTCATCTGCTTGACAATTGCCAGCTGAGCTGCGTGATTCCTGCCTGGTCACGTGCTTGATTATTGCCAGTTGAGCAGCATGATTCGTCACTGCTGAGCTCCATGCTTATTGCCTGCTGATTGCGTGGTTCGTGTCTGCTCAGCTCTTTGAGTATTGCCTCCTGAGGTCCCTGTTCGGTCGCCACCTGCCGGGGACCAGCCCCAACTGATCAAGGGTATTCGAAGGAGAGATGGCCTAGGCGACTATTTATATGCTAATCAAAGATGTCAAGAATAATAGTATGAGGAGAGCTCAGTAGGAAAATTCGGTGGAGAAAAGAGACTGAGTAGCTTGGTTTACGCGGAAGACCAATCAAACTTCAAGACAAGAAGTTTGCACCACTTACGTAGGCCGCAGGCGCCCTCTCGAATAGCGAAAGGTGCCTCACCCTAGACACCTTCTCGAGTGGGTCTTAGCAGCCCAGGCATAATTAGTAAGCGTGGTGGGTTCCGCGCTCCAGATGGAGACTCAGCTGGAAGTTAAAGGGAAGAATGACAAGGAACTTTATGAATTGGAGCTCTAAGTTAACTCTTTGACAGAGAGAGCGAGATGGTGGTGGGGGACAGCCCCCAGTGAAATCAGAGGTGAGAGCACAAAGCAATACAGTAGGCAGACTCCGGGTTTTTTTGGGGGGAGATGCTCGAGAATATCCGGGTGGACTCCTGAGGCTCGATCCCGCATTTGCGTATGCCGAGCCTCCTTCCTCATGACCTTTGTCCAGAGTGGAATGCCTCCCCGGCTCCCGGCACATGATCAGTGCATGCTCAGTCAGGATATCAGTGCCTGCTCAGCCACCTGATCACTGACGGCACAGTCACGTGATCAGCGCCTCTCAGTCACGTGATCACCGTATGATAAACACGTGATCAGTGAACGACCAGCCACGTGATCACTGCATGCGCGGCCAGGTGGTCAGTTCCTGATCAGCCACCTGATCAGTGCGTGCACAGTCCCCTGATCAGCGCCTGTCAGTCACTGATCACTGCCTGATAAACAGGTGATCAGTGCCCGAACAGCCACATCATCAGTGCATGCGCAGTCACGTGATCAGTGCATGATAGCCACGTGATCAGTGCGTGCACAGTCCCATGATCAGCGCCTGTCAGTCACTGATCATTGCCTGATAAACACGTGATCAGTGCATGATGAGCCATGTGATCAGTGCCCGATCAGCCACGTCATCAGTGCATGATAGCCACGTGATCAGTGCATGCTCAGTCACGTGATCTGGACTTGATCAGCCACGTGATCAGTGCCTGCAGAGTCAGGTGATCAGGGCCTGCTGAGCTGCGTGATTCCTGCCGGCTCATCTGCATGACAATTGCCAGCTGAGCTGCGTGATTCCTGTCGGCTCATCTGCTTGACAATTGCCAGCTGAGCTGCGTGATTCCTGCCTGGTCACGTGCTTGATTATAGCCAGTTGAGCAGCATGATTCGTCACTGCTGAGCTCCATGCTTATTGCCTGCTGATTGCGTGGTTCGTGTCTGCTCAGCTCTTTGAGTATTGCCTCCTGAGGTCCCTGTTCGGTCGCCACCTGCCGGGGACCAGCCCCAACTGATCCAGGGTATTCGAAGGAGAGATGGCCTAGGCGACTCTTTATATGCTAATCAGAGATGTCAAGAATAATAGTATGAGGAGAGCTCAGTAGGAAAATTCGGTGGAGAAAAGAGACTGAGTAGCTTGGTTTACGCGGAAGACCAATCAAACTTCAAGACAAGAAGTTTGCACCACTTACGTAGGCCGCAGGCGCCCTCTCGAATAGCGAAAGGTGCCTCACCCTAGACACCTTCTCGAGTGGGTCTTAGCAGCCCAGGCATAATTAGTAAGCGTGGTGGGTTCCGCGCTCCAGATGGAGACTCAGCTGGAAGTTAAAGGGAAGAATGACAAGGAACTTTATGAATTGGAGCTCTAAGTTAACTCTTTGACAGAGAGAGCGAGATGGTGGTGGGGGACAGCCCCCAGTGAAATCAGAGGTGAGAGCACAAAGCAATACAGTAGGCAGACTCCGGTTTTTTTGGGGGAGATGCTCGAGAACATCCGGGTGGACCCCTGAGGCTCGATCCCGCATTTTCGTATGCCGAGCCTCCTTCCTCATGACCTTTGTCCAGAGTGGAATGCCTCCCCGGCTCCCGGCACATGATCAGTGCATGCTCAGTCACGATATCAGTGCCTGCTCAGCCACCTGATCACTGACGGCACAGTCACGTGATCAGCGCCTCTCAGTCACGTGATCACCGTATGATAAACACGTGATCAGTGAACGACCAGCCACGTGATCACTGCATGCGCGGTCAGGTGGTCAGTTCCTGATCAGCCACCTGATCAGTGCGTGCACAGTCCCCTGATCAGCGCCTGTCAGTCACTGATCACTGCCTGATAAACAGGTGATCAGTGCCCGAACAGCCACGTTATCAGTGCATGCGCAGTCACGTGATCAGTGCATGATAGCCACGTGATCAGTGCGTGCACAGTCCCATGATCAGCGCCTGTCAGTCACTGATCATTGCCTGATAAACACGTGATCAGTGCATGATGAGCCATGTGATCAGTGCCCGATCAGCCAGGTCATCAGTTCATGCGCAGTCACGTCATCAGTGCATGATAGCCACGTGATCAGTGCATTCTCAGTCACGTGATCTGGACTTGATCAGCCACGTGATCAGTGCCTGCAGAGTCACGTGATCAGGGCCTGCTGAGCTGCGTGATTCCTGTCGGCTCATCTGCTTGACAATTGCCAGCTGAGCTGCGTGATTCCTGCCTGGTCACGTGCTTGATTATTGCCAGTTGAGCAGCATGATTCGTCACTGCTGAGCTCCATGCTTATTGCCTGCTGATTGCGTGGTTCGTGTCTTCTCAGCTCTTTGAGTATTGCCTCCTGAGGTCCCTGTTCGGTCGCCACCTGCCGGGGACCAGCCCCAACTGATCCAGGGTATTCGAAGGAGAGAAGGCCTAGGCGACTATTTATATGCTAATCAGAGATGTCAAGAATAACAGTATGAGGAGAGCTCAGTAGGAAAATTCGGTGGAGAAAAGAGACTGAGTAGCTTGGTTTACGAGGAAGACCAATCAAACTTCAAGACAAGAAGTTTGCACCACTTACATAGGCCGCAGGCGCCCTCTCGAATAGCGAAAGGTGCCTCACCCTAGACACCTTCTCGAGTGGGTCTTAGCAGCCCAGGCATAATTAGTAAGCGTGGTGGGTTCCGCGCTCCAGATGGAGACTCAGCTGGAAGTTAAAGGGAAGAATGACAAGGAAATTTATGAATTGGAGCTCTAAGTTAACTCTTTGACAGAGAGAGCGAGATGGTGGTGGGGGACAGCCCCCAGTGAAATCAGAGGTGAGAGCACAAAGCAATACAGTAGGCAGACTCCGGTTTTTTTGGGGGGAGATGCTCGAGAACATCCGGGTGGACTCCTGAGGCTCGATCCCGCATTTGCGTATGCCGAGCCTCCTTCCTCATGACCTTTGTCCAGAGTGGAATGCCTCCCCGGCTCCCAGCACATGATCAGTGCATTCTCAGTCACGATATCAGTGCCTGCTCAGCCACGTGATCACTGACGGCACAGTCACGTGATCAGCGCCTCTCAGTCACGTGATCACTGTATGATAAACACGTGATCAGTGAACGACCAGCCACGTGATCACTGCATGCGCGGTCAGGTGGTCAGTTCCTGATCAGCCACCTGATCAGTGCGTGCACAGTCCCCTGATCAGGGCCTGTCAGTCACTGATCACTGCCTGATAAACATGTGATCAGTGCATGATGAGCCATGTGATCAGTGCCCGATCAGCCACGTGATCAGTGCATGATAGCCACGTGATCAGTGCATGCTCAGTCACGTGATCTGGACTTGATCAGCCACGTGATCAGTGCCTGCAGAGTCAGGTGATCAGGGCCTGCTGAGCTGCGTGATTCCTGCCGGCTCATCTGCATGACAATTGCCAGCTGAGCTGCGTGATTCCTGTCGGCTCATCTGCTTGACAATTGCCAGCTGAGCTGCGTGATTCCTGCCTGGTCACGTGCTTGATTATTGCCAGTTGAGCAGCATGATTCGTCACTGCTGAGCTCCATGCTTATTGCCTGCTGATTGCGTGGTTCGTGTCTGCTCAGCTCTTTGAGTATTGCCTCCTGAGGTCCCTGTTCGGTCGCCACCTGCCGGGGACCAGCCCCAACTGATCCAGGGTATTCGAAGGAGAGATGGCCTAGGCGACTATTTATATGCTAATCAGAGATGTCAAGAATAATAGTATGAGGAGAGCTCAGTAGGAAAATTCGGTGGAGAAAAGAGACTGAGTAGCTTGGTTTACGCGGAAGACCAATCAAACTTCAAGACAAGAAGTTTGCACCACTTACATAGGCCGCAGGCGCCCTCTCGAATAGCGAAAGGTGCCTCACCCTAGACACCTTCTCGAGTGGGTCTTAGCAGCCCAGGCATAATTAGTAAGCGTGGTGGGTTCCGCGCTCCAGATGGAGACTCAGCTGGAAGTTAAAGGGAAGAATGACAAGGAACTTTATGAATTGGAGCTCTAAGTTAACTCTTTGACAGAGAGAGCGAGATGGTGGTGGGGGACAGCCCCCAGTGAAATCAGAGGTGAGAGCACAAAGCAATACAGTAGGCAGACTCCGGTTTTTTTGGGGGGAGATGCTCGAGAACATCCGGGTGGACTCCTGAGGCTCGATCCCGCATTTGCGTATGCCGAGCCTCCTTCCTCATGACCTTTGTCCAGAGTGGAATGCCTCCCCGGCTCCCGGCACATGATCAGTGCATGCTCAGTCACGATATCAGTGCCTGCTCAGCCACCTGATCACTGACGGCACAGTCACGTGATCAGCGCCTCTCAGTCACGTGATCACCGTATGATAAACACGTGATCAGTGAACGACCAGCCACGTGATCACTGCATGCGCGGCCAGGTGGTCAGTTCCTGATCAGCCACCTGATCAGTGCGTGCACAGTCCCCTGATCAGCGCCTGTCAGTCACTGATCACTGCCTGATAAACAGGTGATCAGTGCCCGAACAGCCACGTCATCAGTGCATGCGCAGTCACGTGATCAGTGCATGATAGCCACGTGATCAGTGCGTGCACAGTCCCATGATCAGCGCCTGTCAGTCACTGATCATTGCCTGATAAACACGTGATCAGTGCATGATGAGCCATGTGATCAGTGCCCGATCAGCCACGTCATCAGTGCATGATAGCCACGTGATCAGTGCATGCTCAGTCACGTGATCTGGACTTGATCAGCCACGTGATCAGTGCCTGCAGAGTCAGGTGATCAGGGCCTGCTGAGCTGCGTGATTCCTGCCGGCTCATCTGCATGACAATTGCCAGCTGAGCTGCGTGATTCCTGTCGGCTCATCTGCTTGACAATTGCCAGCTGAGCTGCGTGATTCCTGCCTGGTCACGTGCTTGATTATTGCCAGTTGAGCAGCATGATTCGTCACTGCTGAGCTCCATGCTTATTGCCTGCTGATTGCGTGGTTCGTGTCTGCTCAGCTCTTTGAGTATCGCCTCCTGAGGTCCCTGTTCGGTCGCCACCTGCCGGGGACCAGCCCCAACTGATCCAGGGTATTCGAAGGAGAGATGGCCTAGGCGACTCTTTATATGCTAATCAGAGATGTCAAGAATAATAGTATGAGGAGAGCTCAGTAGGAAAATTCGGTGGAGAAAAGAGACTGAGTAGCTTGGTTTACGCGGAAGACCAATCAAACTTCAAGACAAGAAGTTTGCACCACTTACGTAGGCCGCAGGCGCCCTCTCGAATAGCGAAAGGTGCCTCACCCTAGACACCTTCTCGAGTGGGTCTTAGCAGCCCAGGCATAATTAGTAAGCGTGGTGGGTTCCGCGCTCCAGATGGAGACTCAGCTGGAAGTTAAAGGGAAGAATGACAAGGAACTTTATGAATTGGAGCTCTAAGTTAACTCTTTGACAGAGAGAGCGAGATGGTGGTGGGGGACAGCCCCCAGTGAAATCAGAGGTGAGAGCACAAAGCAATACAGTAGGCAGACTCCGGTTTTTTTTGGGGGGGGAGATGCTCGAGAACATCCGGGTGGACTCCTGAGGCTCGATCCCGCATTTTCGTATGCCGAGCCTCCTTCCTCATGACCTTTGTCCAGAGTGGAATGCCTCCCCGGCTCCCGGCACATGATCAGTGCATGCTCAGTCACGATATCAGTGCCTGCTCAGCCACCGGATCACTGACGGCACAGTCACGTGATCAGCGCCTCTCAGTCACGTGATCACTGTATGATAAACACGTGATCAGTGAACGACCAGCCACGTGATCACTGCATGCGCGGTCAGGTGGTCAGTTCCTGATCAGCCACCTGATCAGTGCGTGCACAGTCCCCTGATCAGCGCCTGTCAGTCACTGATCACTGCCTGATAAACAGGTGATCAGTGCCCGAACAGCCACGTTATCAGTGCATGCGCAGTCACGTGATCAGTGCATGATAGCCACGTGATCAGTGCGTGCACAGTCCCATGATCAGCGCCTGTCAGTCACTGATCATTGCCTGATAAACACGTGATCAGTGCATGATGAGCCATGTGATCAGTGCCCGATCAGCCAGGTCATCAGTTCATGCGCAGTCACGTCATCAGTGCATGATAGCCACGTGATCAGTGCATTCTCAGTCACGTGATCTGGACTTCATCAGCCACGTGATCAGTGCCTGCAGAGTCACGTGATCAGGGCCTGCTGAGCTGCGTGATTCCTGTCGGCTCATCTGCTTGACAATTGCCAGCTGAGCTGCGTGATTCCTGCCTGGTCACGTGCTTGATTATTGCCAGTTGAGCAGCATGATTCGTCACTGCTGAGCTCCATGCTTATTGCCTGCTGATTGCGTGGTTCGTGTCTGCTCAGCTCTTTGAGTATTGCCTCCTGAGGTCCCTGTTCGGTCGCCACCTGCCGGGGACCAGCCCCAACTGATCCAGGGTATTCGAAGGAGAGAAGGCCTAGGCGACTATTTATATGCTAATCAGAGATGTCAAGAATAACAGTATGAGGAGAGCTCAGTAGGAAAATTCGGTGGAGAAAAGAGACTGAGTAGCTTGGTTTACGAGGAAGACCAATCAAACTTCAAGACAAGAAGTTTGCACCACTTACATAGGCCGCAGGCGCCCTCTCGAATAGCGAAAGGTGCCTCACCCTAGACACCTTCTCGAGTGGGTCTTAGCAGCCCAGGCATAATTAGTAAGCGTGGTGGGTTCTGCGCTCCAGATGGAGACTCAGCTGGAAGTTAAAGGGAAGAATGACAAGGAACTTTATGAATTGGAGCTGTAAGTTAACTCTTTGACAGAGAGAGCGAGATGGTGGTGGGGGACAGCCCCCAGTGAAATCAGAGGTGAGAGCACAAAGTAATACAGTAGGCAGACTCCGGTTTTTTTGGGGGAGATGCTCGAGAACATCCTGGTGGACTCCTGAGGCTCGATCCCGCATTTGCGTATGCCGAGCCTCCTTCCTCATGACCTTTGTCCAGAGTGGAATGCCTCCCCGGCTCCCGGCACATGATCAGTGCATGCTCAGTCACGATATCAGTGCCTGCTCAGCCACCTGATCACTGACGGCACAGTCACGTGATCAGCGCCTCTCAGTCACGTGATCACTGTATGATAAACACGTGATCAGTGAACGACCAGCCACGTGATCACTGCATGCGCGGTCAGGTGGTCAGTTCCTGATCAGCCACCTGATCAGTGCGTGCACAGTCCCCTGATCAGCGCCTGTCAGTCACTGATCACTGCCTGATAAACAGGTGATCAGTGCCCGAACAGCCACGTCATCAGTGCATGCGCAGTCACGTGATCAGTGCATGATAGCCACGTGATCAGTGCGTGCACAGTCCCATGATCAGCGCCTGTCAGTCACTGATCATTGCCTGATAAACACGTGATCAGTGCATGATGAGCCATGTGATCAGTGCCCGATCAGCCACGTCATCAGTGCATGCTCAGTCACGTCATCAGTGCATGATAGCCACGTGATCAGTGCATGCTCAGTCACGTGATCTGGACTTGATCAGCCACGTGATCAGTGCCTGCAGAGTCACGTTATCAGGGCCTGCTGAGCTGCGTGATTCCTGCCGGCTCATCTGCATGACAATTGCCAGCTGAGCTGCGTGATTCCTGTCGGCTCATCTGCTTGACAATTGCCAGCTGAGCTGCGTGATTCCTGCCTGGTCACGTGCTTGATTATTGCCAGTTGAGCAGCATGATTCGTCACTGCTGAGCTCCATGCTTATTGCCTGCTGATTGCGTGGTTCGTGTCTGCTCAGCTCTTTGAGTATTGCCTCCTGAGGTCCCTGTTCGGTCGCCACCTGCCGGGGACCAGCCCCAACTGATCCAGGGTATTCGAAGGAGAGATGGCCTAGGCGACTATTTATATGCTAATCAGAGATGACAAGAATAATAGTATGAGGAGAGCTCAGTAGGAAAATTCGGTGGAGAAAAGAGACTGAGTAGCTTGGTTTACGCGGAAGACCAATCAAACTTCAAGACAAGAAGTTTGCACCACTTACGTAGGCCGCAGGCGCCCTCTCGAATAGCGAAAGGTGCCTCACCCTAGACACCTTCTCGAGTGGGTCTTTGCAGCCCAGGTATAATTAGTAAGCGTGGTGGGTTCCGCGCTCCAGATGGAGACTCAGCTGGAAGTTAAAGGGAAGAATGACAAGGAACCTTATGAATTGGAGCTCTAAGTTAACTCTTTGACAGAGACAGCGAGATGGTGGTGGGGGACAGCCCCCAGTGAAATCAGAGGTGAGAGCACAAAGCAATACAGTAGGCAGACTCCGGTTTTTTTTGGGGGGGGAGATGCTCGAGAACATCCGGGTGGACTCCTGAGGCTCGATCACGCATTTGCGTATGCCGAGCCTCCTTCCTCATGACCTTTGTCCAGAGTGGAATGCCTCCCCGGCTCCCGGCACATGATCAGTGCATGCTCAGTCACGATATCAGTGCCTGCTCAGCCACCTGATCACTGACGGCACAGTCACGTGATCAGCGCCTCTCAGTCACGTGATCACTGTATGATAAACACGTGATCAGTGAACGACCAGCCACGTGATCACTGCATGCGCGGTCAGGTGGTCAGTTCCTGATCAGCCACCTGATCAGTGCGTGCACAGTCCCCTGATCAGCGCCTGTCAGTCACTGATCACTGCCTGATAAACAGGTGATCAGTGCCCGAACAGCCACGTTATCAGTGCATGCGCAGTCACGTGATCAGTGCATGATAGCCACGTGATCAGTGCGTGCACAGTCCCATGATCAGCGCCTGTCAGTCACTGATCATTGCCTGATAAACACGTGATCAGTGCATGATGAGCCATGTGATCAGTGCCCGATCAGCCAGGTCATCAGTGCATGCGCAGTCACGTCATCAGTGCATGATAGCCACGTGATCAGTGCATTCTCAGTCACGTGATCTGGACTTCATCAGCCACGTGATCAGTGCCTGCAGAGTCAGGTGATCAGGGCCTGCTGAGCTGCGTGATTCCTGTCGGCTCATCTGCTTGAAAATTGCCAGCTGAGCTGCGTGATTCCTGCCTGGTCACGTGCTTGATTATTGCCAGTTGAGCAGCATGATTCGTCACTGCTGAGCTCCATGCTTATTGCCTGCTGATTGCGTGGTTCGTGTCTGCTCAGCTCTTTGAGTATTGCCTCCTGAGGTCCCTGTTCAGTCGCCACCTGCCGGGGACCAGCCCCAACTGATCCAGGGTATTCGAAGGAGAGATGGCCTAGGCGACTATTTATATGCTAATCAGAGATGTCAAGAATAACAGTATGAGGAGAGCTCAGTAGGAAAATTCGGTGGAGAAAAGAGACTGAGTAGCTTGGTTTACGAGGAAGACCAATCAAACTTCAAGACAAGAAGTTTGCACCACTTACGTAGGCCGCAGGCGCCCTCTCGAATAGCGAAAGGTGCCTCACCCTAGACACCTTCTCGAGTGGGTCTTAGCAGCCCAGGCATAATTAGTAAGCGTGGTGGGTTCTGCGCTCCAGATGGAGACTCAGCTGGAAGTTAAAGGGAAGAATGACAAGGAACTTTATGAATTGGAGCTGTAAGTTAACTCTTTGACAGAGAGAGCGAGATGGTGGTGGGGGACAGCCCCCAGTGAAATCAGAGGTGAGAGCACAAAGTAATACAGTAGGCAGACTCCGGTTTTTTTTTTGGGGGGGGGAGATGCTCGAGAACATCCTGGTGGACTCCTGAGGCTCGATCCCGCATTTGCGTATGCCGAGCCTCCTTCCTCATGACCTTTGTCCAGAGTGGAATGCCTCCCCGGCTCCCGGCACATGATCAGTGCATGCTCAGTCACGATATCAGTGCCTGCTCAGCCACCTGATCACTGACGGCACAGTCACGTGATCAGCGCCTCTCAGTCACGTGATCACCGTATGATAAACACGTGATCAGTGAACGACCAGCCACGTGATCACTGCATGCGCGGTCAGGTGGTCAGTTCCTGATCAGCCACCTGATCAGTGCGTGCACAGTCCCCTGATCAGCGCCTGTCAGTCACTGATCACTGCCTGATAAACAGGTGATCAGTGCCCGAACAGCCACGTCATCAGTGCATGCGCAGTCACGTGATCAGTGCATGATAGCCACGTGATCAGTGCGTGCACAGTCCCATGATCAGCGCCTGTCAGTCACTGATCATTGCCTGATAAACACGTGATCAGTGCATGCTGAGCCATGTGATCAGTGCCCGATCAGCCACGTCATCAGTGCATGCTCAGTCACGTCATCAGTGCATGATAGCCACGTGATCAGTGCATGCTCAGTCACGTGATCTGGACTTGATCAGCCACGTGATCAGTGCCTGCAGAGTCACGTTATCAGGGCCTGCTGAGCTGCGTGATTCCTGCCGGCTCATCTGCATGACAATTGCCAGCTGAGCTGCGTGATTCCTGTCGGCTCATCTGCTTGACAATTGCCAGCTGAGCTGCGTGATTCCTGCCTCGTCACGTGCTTGATTATTGCCAGTTGAGCAGCATGATTCGTCACTGCTGAGCTCCATGCTTATTGCCTGCTGATTGCGTGGTTCGTGTCTGCTCAGCTCTTTGAGTATTGCCTCCTGAGGTCCCTGTTCGGTCGCCACCTGCCGGGGACCAGCCCCAACTGATCAAGGGTATTCGAAGGAGAGATGACCTAGGCGACTATTTATATGCTAATCAGAGATGACAAGAATAATAGTATGAGGAGAGCTCAGTAGGAAAATTCGGTGGAGAAAAGAGACTGAGTAGCTTGGTTTACGCGGAAGACCAATCAAACTTCAAGACAAGAAGTTTGCACCACTTACGTAGGCCGCAGGCGCCCTCTCGAATAGCGAAAGGTGCCTCACCCTAGACACCTTCTCGAGTGGGTCTTAGCAGCCCAGGCATAATTAGTAAGCGTGGTGGGTTCCGCGCTCCAGATGGAGACTCAGCTGGAAGTTAAAGGGAAGAATGACAAGGAACCTTATGAATTGGAGCTCTAAGTTAACTCTTTGACAGAGAGAGCGAGATGGTGGTGGGGGACAGCCCCCAGTGAAATCAGAGGTGAGAGCACAAAGCAATACAGTAGGCAGACTCCGGTTTTTTTTGGGGGGGGAGATGCTCGAGAACATCCGGGTGGACTCCTGAGGCTCGATCACGCATTTGCGTATGCCGAGCCTCCTTCCTCATGACCTTTGTCCAGAGTGGAATGCCTCCCCGGCTCCCGGCACATGATCAGTGCATGCTCAGTCACGATATCAGTGCCTGCTCAGCCACCTGATCACTGACGGCACAGTCACGTGATCAGCGCCTCTCAGTCACGTGATCACTGTATGATAAACACGTGATCAGTGAACGACCAGCCACGTGATCACTGCATGCGCGGTCAGGTGGTCAGTTCCTGATCAGCCACCTGATCAGTGCGTGCACAGTCCCCTGATCAGGGCCTGTCAGTCACTGATCACTGCCTGATAAACACGTGATCAGTGCATGATGAGCCATGTGATCAGTGCCCGATCAGCCACGTCATCAGTGCATGATAGCCACGTGATCAGTGCATGCTCAGTCACGTGATCTGGACTTGATCAGCCACGTGATCAGTGCCTGCAGAGTCAGGTGATCAGGGCCTGCTGAGCTGCGTGATTCCTGCCGGCTCATCTGCATGACAATTGCCAGCTGAGCTGCGTGATTCCTGTCGGCTCATCTGCTTGACAATTGCCAGCTGAGCTGCGTGATTCCTGCCTGGTCACGTGCTTGATTATTGCCAGTTGAGCAGCATGATTCGTCACTGCTGAGCTCCATGCTTATTGCCTGCTGATTGCGTGGTTCGTGTCTGCTCAGCTCTTTGAGTATTGCCTCCTGAGGTCCCTGTTCGGTCGCCACCTGCCGGGGACCAGCCCCAACTGATCCAGGGTATTCGAAGGAGAGATGGCCTAGGCGACTATTTATATGCTAATCAGAGATGTCAAGAATAATAGTATGAGGAGAGCTCAGTAGGAAAATTCGGTGGAGAAAAGAGACTGAGTAGCTTGGTTTACGCGGAAGACCAATCAAACTTCAAGACAAGAAGTTTGCACCACTTACGTAGGCCGCAGGCGCCCTCTCGAATAGCGAAAGGTGCCTCACCCTAGACACCTTCTCGAGTGGGTCTTAGCAGCCCAGGCATAATAGTAAGCGTGGTGAGTTCCGCGCTCCAGATGGAGACTCAGCTGGAAGTTAAAGGGAAGAATGACAAGGAACTTTATGAATTGGAGCTCTAAGTTAACTCTTTGACAGAGAGAGCGAGACGGTGGTGGGGGACAGCCCCCAGTGAAATCAGAGGTGAGAGCACAAAGCAATACAGTAGGCAGACTCCGGTTTTTTTGGGGGGAGATGCTCGAGAACATCCGGGTGGACTCCTGAGGCTCGATCCCGCATTTGCGTATGCCGAGCCTCCTTCCTCATGACCTTTGTCCAGAGTGGAATGCCTCCCCGGCTCCCGGCACATGATCAGTGCATGCTCAGTCACGATATCAGTGCCTGCTCAGCCACCTGATCACTGACGGCACAGTCACCTGATCAGCGCCTCTCAGTCACGTGATCACCGTATGATAAACACGTGATCAGTGAACGACCAGCCACGTGATCACTGCATGCGCGGTCAGGTGGTCAGTTCCTGAGCAGCCACCTGATCAGTGCGTGCACAGTCCCCTGATCAGCGCCTGTCAGTCACTGATCACTGCCTGATAAACACGTGATCAGTGCCCGAACAGCCACGTCATCAGTGCATGCGCAGTCACGTGATCAGTGCATGATAGCCACGTGATCAGTGCGTGCACAGTCCCATGATCAGCGCCTGTCAGTCACTGATCATTGCCTGATAAACACGTGATCAGTGCATGATGAGCCATGTGATCAGTGCCCGATCAGCCACGTCATCAGTGCATGCGCAGTCACGTCATCAGTGCATGATAGCCACGTGATCAGTGCATGCTCAGTCACGTGATCTGGACTTGATCAGCCACGTGATCAGTGCCTGCAGAGTCAGGTGATCAGGGCCTGCTGAGCTGCGTGATTCCTGCCGGTTCATCTGCATGACAATTGCCAGCTGAGCTGCGTGATTCCTGTCGGCTCATCTGCTTGAGAATTGCCAGCTGAGCTGCGTGATTCCTGCCTGGTCACGTGCTTGATTATTGCCAGTTGAGCAGCATGATTCGTCACTGCTGAGCTCCATGCTTATTGCCTGCTGATTGCGTGGTTCGTGTCTGCTCAGCTCTTTGAGTATTGCCTCCTGAGGTCCCTGTTCGGTCGCCACCTGCCGGGGACCAGCCCCAACTGATCCAGGGTATTCGAAGGAGAGATGGCCTAGGCGACTATTTATATGCTAATCAGAGATGTCAAGAATAATAGTATGAGGAGAGCTCAGTAGGAAAATTCGGTGGAGAAAAGAGACTGAGTAGCTTGGTTTACGCGGAAGACCAATCAAACTTCAAGACAAGAAGTTTGCACCACTTACGTAGGCCGCAGGCGCCCTCTCGAATAGCGAAAGGTGCCTCACCCTAGACACCTTCTCGAGTGGGTCTTAGCAGCCCAGGCATAATTAGTAAGCGTGGTGGGTTCCGCGCTCCAGATGGAGACTCAGCTGGAAGTTAAAGGGAAGAATGACAAGGAACTTTATGAATTGGAGCTCTAAGTTAACTCTTTGACAGAGAGAGCGAGATGGTGGTGTGGGACAGCCCCCAGTGAAATCAGAGGTGAGAGCACAAAGCAATACACTAGGCAGACTCCGGTTTTTTTGGGGGGAGATGCTCGAGAATATCCGGGTGGACCCCTGAGGCTCGATCCCGCATTTGCGTATGCCGAGCCTCCTTCCTCATGACCTTTGTCCAGAGTGGAATGCCTCCCCGGCTCCCGGCACATGATCAGTGCATGCTCAGTCACGATATCAGTGCCTGCTCAGCCACGTGATCACTGACGGCACAGTCACGTGATCAGCGCCTCTCAGTCACGTGATCACCGTATGATAAACACGTGATCAGTGAACGACCAGCCACGTGATCACTGCATGATCACTGATCAGCCACCTGATCAGTGCGTGCACAGTCCCCTGATCAGGCCTGTCAGTCACTGATCACTGCCTGATCATCAGCCACCTGATCAGTGCGTGCACAGTCCCCTGATCAGCGCCTGTCAGTCACTGATCACTGCCTGATAAACAGGTGATCAGTGCCCGAACAGCCACGTCATCAGTGCATGCGCAGTCACGTGATCAGTGCATGATAGCCACGTGATCAGTGCGTGCACAGTCCCATGATCAGCGCCTGTCAGTCACTGATCATTGCCTGATAAACACGTGATCAGTGCATGATGAGCCATGTGATCAGTGCCCGATCAGCCACGTCATCAGTGCATGCGCAGTCACGTCATCAGTGCATGATAGCCACGTGATCAGTGCATGCTCAGTCACGTGATCTGGACTTGATCAGCCACGTGATCAGTGCCTGCAGAGTCACGTGATCAGGGCCTGCTGAGCTGCGTGATTCCTGCCGGCTCATCTGCATGACAATTGCCAGCTGAGCTGCGTGATTCCTGTCGGCTCATCTGCTTGACAATTGCCAGCTGAGCTGCGTGATTCCTGCCTGGTCACGTGCTTGATTATTGCCAGTTGAGCAGCATGATTCGTCACTGCTGAGCTCCATGCTTATTGCCTGCTGATTGCGTGGTTCGTGTCTGCTCAGCTCTTTGAGTATTGCCTCCTGAGGTCCCTGTTCGGTCGCCACCTGCCGGGGACCAGCCCCAACTGATCCAGGGTATTCGAAGGAGAGATGGCCTAGGCGACTATTTATATGCTAATCAGAGATGACAAGAATAATAGTATGAGGAGAGCTCAGTAGGAAAATTCGGTGGAGAAAAGAGACTGAGTAGCTTGGTTTACGCGGAAGACCAATCAAACTTCAAGACAAGAAGTTTGCACCACTTACGTAGGCCGCAGGCGCCCTCTTGAATAGCGAAAGGTGCCTCACCCTAGACACCTTCTCGAGTGGGTCTTAGCAGCCCAGGCATAATTAGTAAGCGTGGTGGGTTCCGCGCTCCAGATGGAGACTCAGCTGGAAGTTAAAGGGAAGAATGACAAGGAACTTTATGAATTGGAGCTCTAAGTTAACTCTTTGACAGAGAGAGCGAGATGGTGGTGGGGGACAGCCCCCAGTGAAATCAGAGGTGAGAGCACAAAGCAATACAGTAGGCAGACGCCGGTTTTTTTGGGGGGAGTTGCTCGAGAATATCCGGGTGGACTCCTGAGGCTCGATCCCGCATTTGCGTATGCCGAGCCTCCTTCCTCATGACCTTTGTCCAGAGTGGAATGCCTCCCCGGCTCCCGGCACATGATCAGTGCATGCTCAGTCACGATATCAGTGCCTGCTCAGCCACGTGATCACTGACGGCACAGTCACGTGATCAGCGCCTCTCAGTCACGTGATCACCGTATGATAAACACGTGATCAGTGAACGACCAGCCACGTGATCACTGCATGCGCGGTCAGGTGGTCAGTTCCTGATCAGCCACCTGATCAGTGCGTGCACAGTCCCCTGATCAGCCCCTGTCAGTCACTGATCACTGCCTGATAAACACGTGATCAGTGCCCGAACAGCCACGTCATCAGTGCATGCGCAGTCACGTGATCAGTGCATGATAGCCACGTGATCAGTGCGTGCACAGTCCCATGATCAGCGCCTGTCAGTCACTGATCATTGCCTGATAAACACGTGATCAGTGCATGATGAGCCATGTCATCAGTGCCCGATTAGCCACGTCATCAGTGCATGATAGCCACGTGATCAGTGCATGCTCAGTCACGTGATCTGGACTTGATCAGCCACGTGATCAGTGCCTGCAGAGTCAGGTGATCAGGGCCTGCTGAGCTGCGTGATTCCTGCCGGCTCATCTGCATGACAATTGCCAGCTGAGCTGCGTGATTCCTGTCGGCTCATCTGCTTGACAATTGCCAGCTGAGCTGCGTGATTCCTGCCTGGTCACGTGCTTGATTATTGCCAGTTGAGCAGCATGATTCGTCACTGCTGAGCTCCATGCTTATTGCCTGCTGATTGCGTGGTTCGTGTCTGCTCAGCTCTTTGAGTATTGCCTCCTGAGGTCCCTGTTCGGTCGCCACCTGCCGGGGACCAGCCCCAACTGATCCAGGGTATTCGAAGGAGAGATGGCCTAGGCGACTCTTTATATGCTAATCAGAGATGTCAAGAATAATAGTATGAGGAGAGCTCAATAGGAAAATTCGGTGGAGAAAAGAGACTGAGTAGCCTGGTTTACGCGGAAGACCAATCAAACTTCAAGACAAGAAGTTTGCACCACTTACATAGGCCGCAGGCGCCCTCTCGAATAGCGAAAGGTGCCTCACCCTAGACACCTTCTCGAGTGGGTCTTTGCAGCCCAGGCATAATTAGTAAGCGTGGTGGGTTCCGCGCTCCAGATGGAGACTCAGCTGGAAGTTAAAGGGAAGAATGACAAGGAACTTTATGAATTGGAGCTCTAAGTTAACTCTTTGACAGAGAGAGCGAGATGGTGGTGGGGGACAGCCCCCAGTGAAATCAGAGGTGAGAGCACAAAGCAATACAGTAGGCAGACTCCGGTTTTTTTGGGGGAGATGCTCGAGAATATCCGGGTGGACTCCTGAGGCTCGATCCCGCATTTGCGTATGCCGAGCCTCCTTCCTCATGACCTTTGTCCAGAGTGGAATGCCTCCCCGGCTCCCGGCACATGATCAGTGCATGCTCAGTCACGATATCAGTGCCTGCTCAGCCACGTGATCACTGATGGCACAGTCACGTGATCAGCGCCTCTCAGTCACGTGATCACCCTATGATAAACACGTGATCAGTGAACGACCAGCCACGTGATCACTGCATGCGGGGTCAGGTGATCAGTTCCTGATCAGCCACCTGATCAGTGCGTTCACAGTCCCCTGATCAGCCCCTGTCAGTCACTGATCACTGCCTGATAAACACGTGATCAGTGCCCGAACAGCCACGTCATCAGTGCATGCGCAGTCACGTGATCAGTGCATGATAGCCACGTGATCAGTGCGTGCACAGTCCCATGATCAGCGCCTGTCAGTCACTGATCATTGCCTGATAAACATGTGATCAGTGCATAATGAGCCATGTGATCAGTGCCCGATCAGCCACGTCATCAGTGCATGCGCAGTCACGTCATCAGTGCATGATAGCCACGTGATCAGTGCATGCTCAGTCACGTGATCTGGACTTGATCAGCCACGTGATCAGTGCCTGCAGAGTCAGGTGATCAGGGCCTGCTGAGCTGCGTGATTCCTGCTGGCTCATCTGCATGACAATTGCCAGCTGAGCTGCGTGATTCCTGTCGGCTCATCTGCTTGACAATTGCCAGCTGAGCTGCGTGATTCCTGCCTGGTCACGTGCTTGATTATTGCCAGTTGAGCAGCATGATTCGTCACTGCTGAGCTCCATGCTTATTGCCTGCTGATTGCGTGGTTCGTGTCTGCTCAGCTCTTTGAGTATTGCCTCCTGAGGTCCCTGTTCGGTCGCCACCTGCCGGGGACCAGCCCCAACTGATCCAGGGTATTCGAAGGAGAGATGTCCTAGGCGACTTTTTATATGCTAATCAGAGATGTCAAGAATAACAGTATGAGGAGAGGTCAGTAGGAAAATTCGGTGGAGAAAAGAGACTGAGTAGCTTGGTTTACGCGGAAGACCAATCAAACTTCAAGACAAGAAGTTTGCACCACTTACGTAGGCCGCAGGCGCCCTCTCGAATAGCGAAAGGTGCCTCACCCTAGACACCTTCTCGAGTGGGTCTTAGCAGCCCAGGCATAATTAGTAAGCGTGGTGGGTTCCGCGCTCCAGATGGAGACTCAGCTGGAAGTTAAAGGGAAGAATGACAAGGAACTTTATGAATTGGAGCTCTAAGTTAACTCTTTGACAGAGAGAGTGAGATGGTGGTGGGGGACAGCCCCCAGTGAAATCAGAGGTGAGAGCACAAAGCAATACAGTAGGCAGACTCCGGTTTTTTTTGGGGGGGGGAGATGCTCGAGAACATCCGGGTGGACTCCTGAGGCTCGATCACGCATTTGCGTATGCCGAGCCTCCTTCCTCATGACCTTTGTCCAGAGTGGAATGCCTCCCCGGCTCCCGGCACATGATCAGTGCATGCTCAGTCACGATATCAGTGCCTGCTCAGCCACCTGATCACTGACGGCACAGTCACGTGATCAGCGCCTCTCAGTCACGTGATCACCGTATGATAAACACGTGATCAGTGAACGACCAGCCACGTGATCACTGCATGCGCGGTCAGGTGGTCAGTTCCTGATCAGCCACCTGATCAGTGCGTGCACAGTCCCCTGATCAGCGCCTGTCAGTCACTGATCACTGCCTGATAAACGTGATCAGTGCCCGAACAGCCACGTCATCAGTGCATGCGCAGTCACGTGATCAGTGCATGATAGCCACGTGATCAGTGCGTGCACAGTCCCATGATCAGCGCCTGTCAGTCACTGATCATTGCCTGATAAACACGTGATCAGTGCATGATGAGCCATGAGATCAGTGCCCGATTAGCCACGTCATCAGTGCATGCCCAGTCACGTCATCAGTGCATGATAGCCACGTGATCAGTGCATTCTCAGTCACGTGATCTGGACTTGATCAGCCACGTGATCAGTGCCTGCAGCGTCACGTGATCAGGGCCTGCTGAGCTGCGTGATTCCTGTTGGCTCATCTGCTTGACAATTGCCAGCTGAGCTGCGTGATTCCTGCCTGGTCACGTGCTTGATTATTGCCAGTTGAGCAGCATGATTCGTCACTGCTGAGCTCCATGCTTATTGCCTGCTGATTGCGTGGTTCGTGTCTGCTCAGCTCTTTGAGTATTGCCTCCTGAGGTCCCTGTTCGGTCGCCACCTGCCGGGGACCAGCCCCAACTGATCCAGGGTATTCGAAGGAGAGATGGCCTAGGCGACTCTTTATATGCTAATAAGAGATGTCAAGAATAATAGTATGAGGAGAGCTCAGTAGGAAAATTCGGTGGAGAAAAGAGACTGAGTAGCTTGGTTTACGCGGAAGACCAATCAAACTTCAAGACAAGAAGTTTGCACCACTTACGTAGGCCGCAGGCGCCCTCTCGAATAGCGAAAGGTGCCTCACCCTAGACACCTTCTCGAGTGGGTCTTAGCAGCCCAGGCATAATTAGTAAGCGTGGTGGGTTCCGCGCTCCAGATGGAGACTCAGCTGGAAGTTAAAGGGAAGAATGACAAGGAACTTTATGAATTGGAGCTCTAAGTTAACTCTTTGACAGAGAGAGCGAGATGGTGGTGGGGGACAGCCCCCAGTGAAATCAGAGGTGAGAGCACAAAGCAATACAGTAGGCAGACTCCGGTTTTTTTGGGGGGAGATGCTCGAGAATATCCGGGTGGACCCCTGAGGCTCGATCCCGCATTTGCGTATGCCGAGCCTCCTTCCTCATGACCTTTGTCCAGAGTGGAATGCCTCCCCGGCTCCCGGCACATGATCAGTGCATGCTCAGTCACGATATCAGTGCCTGCTCAGCCACGTGATCACTGACGGCACAGTCACGTGATCAGCGCCTCTCAGTCACGTGATCACCCTATGATAAACACGTGATCAGTGAACGACCAGCCACGTGATCACTGCATGCGCGGTCAGGTGGTCAGTTCCTGATCAGCCACCTGATCAGTGCGTGCACAGTCCCCTGATCAGCGCCTGTCAGTCACTGATCACTGCCTGATAAACAGGTGATCAGTGCCCGAACAGCCACGTCATCAGTGCATGCGCAGTCACGTGATCAGTGCATGATAGCCACGTGATCAGTGCGTGCACAGTCCCATGATCAGCGCCTGTCAGTCACTGATCATTGCCTGATAAACACGTGATCAGTGCATGATGAGCCATGTGATCAGTGCCCGATCAGCCAGGTCATCAGTGCATGGGCAGTCACGTCATCAGTGCATGATAGCCACGTGATCAGTGCATGCTCAGTCACGTGATCTGGACTTGATCAGCCACGTTATTAGTGCCTGCAGAGTCACGTGATCAGGGCCTGCTGAGCTGCGTGATTCCTGCCGGCTCATCTGCATGACAATTGCCAGCTGAGCTGCGTGATTCCTGTCGGCTCATCTGCTTGAAAATTGCCAGCTGAGCTGCGTGATTCCTGCCTGGTCAGGTGCTTGATTATTGCCAGTTGAGCAGCATGATTCGTCACTGCTGAGCTCCAAGCTTATTGCCTGCTGATTGCGTGGTTCGTGTCTGCTCAGCTCTTTGAGTATTGCCTCCTGAGGTCCCTGTTCGGTCGCCACCTGCCGGGGACCAGCCCCAACTGATCAAGGGTATTCGAAGGAGAGATGGCCTAGGCGAATATTTATATGCTAATCAGAGATGTCAAGAATAATAGTATGAGGAGAGCTCAGTAGGAAAATTCGGTGGAGAAAAGAGACTGAGTAGCTTGGTTTACGCGGAAGACCAATCAAACTTCAAGACAAGAAGTTTGCACCACTTACGTACGCCGCAGGCGCCCTCTCGAATAGCGAAAGGTGCCTCACCCTAGACACCTTCTCGAGTGGGTCTTAGCAGCCCAGGCATACTTAGTAAGCGTGGTGGGTTCCGAGCTCCAGATGGAGACTCAGCTGGAAGTTAAAGGGAAGAATGACAAGGAACTTTATGAATTGGAGCTCTAAGTTAACTCTTTGACAGAGAGAGCGAGATGGTGGTGGGGGACAGCCCCCAGTGAAATCAGAGGTGAGAGCACAAAGCAATACAGTAGGCAGACGCCGGTTTTTTTGGGGGGGAGTTGCTCGAGAATATCCGGGTGGACTCCTGAGGCTCGATCCCGCATTTGCGTATGCCGAGCCTCCTTCCTCATGACCTTTGTCCAGAGTGGAATGCCTCCCCGGCTCCCGGCACATGATCAGTGCATGCTCAGTCACGATATCAGTGCCTGCTCAGCCACGTGATCACTGACGGCACAGTCACATGATCAGCGCCTCTCAGTCACGTGATCACCGTATGATAAACACGTGATCAGTGAACGACCAGCCACGTGATCACCGCATGCGCGTTCAGGTGGTCAGTTCCTGATCAGCCACCTGATCAGTGCGTGCACAGTCCCCTGATCATCCCCTGTCAGTCACTGATCACTGCCTGATAAACACGTGATCAGTGCCCGAACAGCCACGTCATCAGTGCATGCGCAGTCACGTGATCAGTGCATGATAGCCACGTGATCAGTGCGTGCACAGTCCCATGATCAGCGCCTGTCAGTCACTGATCATTGCCTGATAAACACGTGATCAGTGCATGATGAGCCATGTGATCAGTGCCCGATCAGCCACGTCATCAGTGCATGATAGCCACGTGATCAGTGCCTGCTCAGTCACGTGATCTGGACTTGATCAGCCACGTGATCAGTGCCTGCAGAGTCACGTGATCAGGGCCTGCTGAGCTGCGTGATTCCTGCCGGCTCATCTGCATGACAATTGGCAGCTGAGCTGCGTGATTCCTGTCGGCTCATCTGCTTGACAATTGCCAGCTGAGCTGCGTGATTCCTGCCTGGTCACGTGCTTGATTATTGCCAGTTGAGCAGCATGATTCGTCACTGCTGAGCTCCATGCTTATTGCCTGCTGATTGCGTGGTTCGTGTCTGCTCAGCTCTTTGAGTATTGCCTCCTGAGGTCCCTGTTCGGTCGCCACCTGCCGGGGACCAGCCCCAACTGATCCAGGGTATTCGAAGGAGAGATGGCCTAGGCGACTCTTTATATGCTAATCAGAGATGTCAAGAATAATAGTATGAGGAGAGGTCAGTAGGAAAATTCGGTGGAGAAAAGAGACTGAGTAGCTTGGTTTACGCGGAAGACCAATCAAACTTCAAGACAAGAAGTTTGCACCACTTACGTAGGCCGCAGGCGCCCTCTCGAATAGCGAAAGGTGCCTCACCCTAGACACCTTCTCGAGTGGGTCTTAGCAGCCCAGGCATAATTAGTAAGCGTGGTGGGTTCCGCGCTCCAGATGGAGACTCAGTTGGAAGTTAAAGGGAAGAATGACAAGGAACTTTATGAATTGGAGCTCTAAGTTAACTCTTTGACAGAGAGAGCGAGATGGTGGTGGGGGACAGCCCCCAGTGAAATCAGAGGTGAGAGCACAAAGCAATACAGTAGGCAGACTCCGGTTTTTTTTGGGGGGAGATGCTCGAGAATATCCGGGTGGACCCCTGAGGCTCGATCCCGCATTTGCGTATGCCGAGCCTCCTTCCTCATGACCTTTGTCCAGAGTGGAATGCCTCCCCGGCTCCCGGCACATGATCAGTGCATGCTCAGTCACGATATCAGTGCCTGCTGAGCCACGTGATCACTGACGGCACAGTCACGTGATCAGCGCCTCTCAGTCACGTGATCACCGTATGATAAACACGTGATCAGTGAACGACCAGCCACGTGATCACTGCATGCGCGTTCAGGTGGTCAGTTCCTGATCAGCCACCTGATCAGTGCGTGCACAGTCCCCTGATCAGCCCCTGTCAGTCACTGATCACTGCCTGATAAACACGTGATCAGTGCCCGAACAGCCACGTCATCAGTGCATGCGCAGTCACGTGATCAGTGCATGATAGCCACGTGATCAGTGCGTGCACAGTCCCATGATCAGCGCCTGTCAGTCACTGATCATTGCCTGAGAAACACGTGATCAGTGCATGATGAGCCAAGTGATCAGTGCCCGATCAGCCACGTTTTCAGTGCATGCGCAGTCACGTCATCAGTGCATGATAGCCACGTGATCAGTGCATGCTCAGTCACGTGATCTGGACTTGATCAGCCACGTGATCAGTGCCTGCAGAGTCAGGTGATCAGGGCCTGCTGAGCTGCGTGATTCCTGCCGGCTCATCTGCATGACAATTGCCAGCTGAGCTGCGTGATTCCTGTCGGCTCATCTACTTGACAATTGCCAGCTGAGCTGCGTGATTCCTGCCTGGTCACGTGCTTGATTATTGCCAGTTGAGCAGCATGATTCGTCACTGCTGAGCTCCATGCTTATTGCCTGCTGATTGCGTGGTTCGTGTCTGCTCAGCTCTTTGAGTATTGCCTCCTGAGGTCCCTGTTCGGTCGCCACCTGCCGGGGACCAGCCCCAACTGATCCAGGGTATTCGAAGGAGAGATGGCCTAGGCGACTCTTTATATGCTAATAAGAGATGTCAAGAATAACAGTATGAGGAGAGCTCAGTAGGAAAATTCGGTGGAGAAAAGAGACTGAGTAGCTTGGTTTACGCGGAAGACCAATCAAACTTCAAGACAAGAAGTTTGCACCACTTACGTAGGCCGCAGGCGCCCTCTCGAATAGCGAAAGGTGCCTCACCCTAGACACCTTCTCGAGTGGGTCTTAGCAGCCCAGGCATAATTAGTAAGCGTGGTGGGTTCCACGCTCCAGATGGAGACTCAGCTGGAAGTTAAAGGGAAGAATGACAAGGAACTTTATGAATTGGAGCTCTAAATTAACTCTTTGACAGAGAGAGCGAGATGGTGGTGGGGGACAGCCCCCAGTGAAATCAGAGGTGAGAGCACAAAGCAATACAGTAGGCAGACTCCGGTTTTTTTGGGGGAGATGCTCGAGAATATCCGGGTGGACCCCTGAGGCTCGATCCCGCATTTGCGTATGCCGAGCCTCCTTCCTCATGACCTTTGTCCAGAGTGGAATGCCTCCCCGGCTCCCGGCACATGATCAGTGCATGCTCAGTCACGATATCAGTGCCTGCTCAGCCACGTGATCACTGACGGCACAGTCACGTGATCAGCGCCTCTCAGTCACGTGATCACCGTATGATAAACACGTGATCAGTGAACGACCAGCCACGTGATCACTGCATGCGCGGTCAGGTGGTCAGTTTCTGATCAGCCACCTGATCAGTGCGTGCACAGTCCCCTGATCAGCGCCTGTCAGTCACTGATCACTGCCTGATAAACACGTGATCAGTGCCCGAACAGCCACGTCATCAGTGCATGCGCAGTCACGTGATCAGTGCATGATAGCCACGTGATCAGTGCGTGCACAGTCCCATGATCAGCGCCTGTCAGTCACTGATCATTGCCTGATAAACACGTGATCAGTGCATGATGAGCCATGTGATCAGTGCCCGATCAGCCAGGTCATCAGTGCATGCGCAGTCACGTCATCAGTGCATGATAGCCACGTGATCAGTGCATGCTCAGTCACGTGATCTGGACTTGATCAGCCACGTGATCAGTGCCTGCAGAGTCACGTGGTCAGGGCCTGCTGAGCTGCGTGATTCCTGCCGGCTCATCTGCATGACAATTGCCAGCTGAGCTGCGTGATTCCTGTCGGCTCATCTGCTTGAGAATTGCCAGCTGAGCTGCGTGATTCCTGCCTGGTCACGTGCTTGATTATTGCCAGTTGAGCAGCATGATTCGTCACTGCTGAGCTCCATGCTTATTGCCTGCTGATTGCGTGGTTCGTGTCTGCTCAGCTCTTTGAGTATTGCCTCCAGAGGTCCCTGTTCGGTCGCCACCTGCCGGGGACCAGCCCCAACTGATCCAGGGTATTCGAAGGAGAGATGGCCTAGGCGACTCTTTATATGCTAATAAGAGATGTCAAGAATAATAGTATGAGGAGAGCTCAGTAGGAAAATTCGGTGGAGAAAAGAGACTGAGTAGCTTGGTTTACGCGGAAGACCAATCAAACTTCAAGACAAGAAGTTTGCACCACTTACGTAGGCCGCAGGCGCCCTCTCGAATAGCGAAAGGTGCCTCACCCTAGACACCTTCTCGAGTGGGTCTTAGCAGCCCAGGCATAATTAGTAAGCGTGGTGGGTTCCACGCTCCAGATGGAGACTCAGCTGGAAGTTAAAGGGAAGAATGACAAGGAACTTTATGAATTGGAGCTCTAAGTTAACTCTTTGACAGAGAGAGCGAGATGGTGGTGGGGGACAGCCCCCAGTGAAATCAGAGGTGAGAGCACAAAGCAATACAGTAGGCAGACTCCGGTTTTTTTGGGGGAGATGCTCGAGAATATCCGGGTGGACCCCTGAGGCTCGATCCCGCATTTGCGTATGCCGAGCCTCCTTCCTCATGACCTTTGTCCAGAGTGGAATGCCTCCCCGGCTCCCGGCACATGATCAGTGCATGCTCAGTCACGATATCAGTGCCTGCTCAGCCACGTGATCACTGACGGCACAGTCACGTGATCAGCGCCTCTCAGTCACGTGATCACCGTATGATAAACACGTGATCAGTGAACGACCAGCCACGTGATCACTGCATGCGCGGTCAGGTGGTCAGTTTCTGATCAGCCACCTGATCAGTGCGTGCACAGTCCCCTGATCAGCGCCTGTCAGTCACTGATCACTGCCTGATAAACAGGTGATCAGTGCCCGAACAGCCACGTCATCAGTGCATGCGCAGTCACGTGATCAGTGCATGATAGCCACGTGATCAGTGCGTGCACAGTCCCATGATCAGCGCCTGTCAGTCACTGATCATTGCCTGATAAACACGTGATCAGTGCATGATGAGCCATGTGATCAGTGCCCGATCAGCCAGGTCATCAGTGCATGCGCAGTCACGTCATCAGTGCATGATAGCCACGTGATCAGTGCATGCTCAGTCACGTGATCTGGACTTGATCAGCCACGTGATCAGTGCCTGCAGAGTCACGTGGTCAGGGCCTGCTGAGCTGCGTGATTCCTGCCGGCTCATCTGCATGACAATTGCCAGCTGAGCTGCGTGATTCCTGTCGGCTCATCTGCTTGAGAATTGCCAGCTGAGCTGCGTGATTCCTGCCTGGTCACGTGCTTGATTATTGCCAGTTGAGCAGCATGATTCGTCACTGCTGAGCTCCATGCTTATTGCCTGCTGATTGCGTGGTTCGTGTCTGCTCAGCTCTTTGAGTATTGCCTCCTGAGGTCCCTGTTCGGTCGCCACCTGCCGGGGACCAGCCCCAACTGATCCAGGGTATTCGAAGGAGAGATGGCCTAGGCGACTCTTTATATGCTAATAAGAGATGTCAAGAATAATAGTATGAGGAGAGCTCAGTAGGAAAATTCGGTGGAGAAAAGAGACTGAGTAGCTTGGTTTACGCGGAAGACCAATCAAACTTCAAGACAAGAAGTTTGCACCACTTACGTAGGCCGCAGGCGCCCTCTCGAATAGCGAAAGGTGCCTCACCCTAGACACCTTCTCGAGTGGGTCTTAGCAGCCCAGGCATAATTAGTAAGCGTGGTGGGTTCCGCGCTCCAGATGGAGACTCAGCTGGAAGTTAAAGGGAAGAATGACAAGGAACTTTATGAATTGGAGCTCTAAGTTAACTCTTTGACAGAGAGAGCGAGATGGTGGTGGGGGACAGCCCCCAGTGAAATCAGAGGTGAGAGCACAAAGCAATACAGTAGGCAGACTCCGGTTTTTTTGGGGGGGAGTTGCTCGAGAATATCCGGGTGGACCCCTGAGGCTCAATCCCGCATTTGCGTATGCCGAGCCTCCTTCCTCATGACCTTTGTCCAGAGTGGAATGCCTCCCCGGCTCCCGGCACATGATCAGTGCATGCTCAGTCACGATATCAGTGCCTGCTCAGCCACGTGATCACTGACGGCACAGTCACGTGATCAGCGCCTCTCAGTCACGTGATCACCGTATGATAAACACGTGATCAGTGAACGACCAGCCACATGATCACTGCATGCGCGGTCAGGTGGTCAGTTCCTGATCAGCCACCTGATCAGTGCGTGCACAGTCCCCTGATCAGCGCCTGTCAGTCACTGATCACTGCCTGATAAACAGGTGATCAGTGCCCGAACAGCCACGTCATCAGTGCATGCGCAGTCACGTGATCAGTGCATGATAGCCACGTGATCAGTGCGTGCACAGTCCCATGATCAGCGCCTGTCAGTCACTGATCATTGCCTGATAAACACGTGATCAGTGCATGATGAGCCATGTGATCAGTGCCCGATCAGCCACGTCATCAGTGCATGCGCAGTCACGTCATCAGTGCATGATAGCCACGTGATCAGTGCATGCACAGTCCCATGATCAGCGCCTGTCAGTCACTGATCATTGCCTGATAAACACGTGATCAGTGCATGATGAGCCATGTGATCAGTGCCCGATCAGCCACGTCATCAGTGCATGCGCAGTCACGTCATCAGTGCATGATAGCCACGTGATCAGTGCGTGCACAGTCCCCTGATCAGCGCCTGTCAGTCACTGATCACTGCCTGATAAACAGGTGATCAGTGCCCGAACAGCCACGTCATCAGTGCATGCGCAGTCACGTGATCAGTGCATGATAGCCACGTGATCAGTGCGTGCACAGTCCCATGATCAGCGCCTGTCAGTCACTGATCATTGCCTGATAAACACGGATCAGTGCATGATGAGCCATGTGATCAGTGCCCGATCAGCCACGTCATCAGTGCATGCGCAGTCACGTCATCAGTGCATGATAGCCACGTGATCAGTGCGTGCACAGTCCCATGATCAGCGCCTGTCAGTCACTGATCATTGCCTGATAAACACGTGATCAGTGCATGATGAGCCATGTGATCAGTGCCCGATCAGCCAGGTCATCAGTGCATGCGCAGTCACGTCATCAGTGCATGATAGCCACGTGATCAGTGCATGCTCAGTCACGTGATCTGGACTTGATCAGCCACGTGATCAGTGCCTGCAGAGTCACGTGGTCAGGGCCTGCTGAGCTGCGTGATTCCTGCCGGCTCATCTGCATGACAATTGCCAGCTGAGCTGCGTGATTCCTGTCGGCTCATCTGCTTGAGAATTGCCAGCTGAGCTGCGTGATTCCTGCCTGGTCACGTGCTTGATTATTGCCAGTTGAGCAGCATGATTCGTCACTGCTGAGCTCCATGCTTATTGCCTGCTGATTGCGTGGTTCGTGTCTGCTCAGCTCTTTGAGTATTGCCTCCTGAGGTCCCTGTTCGGTCGCCACCTGCCGGGGACCAGCCCCAACTGATCCAGGGTATTCGAAGGAGAGATGGCCTAGGCGACTCTTTATATGCTAATAAGAGATGTCAAGAATAATAGTATGAGGAGAGCTCAGTAGGAAAATTCGGTGGAGAAAAGAGACTGAGTAGCTTGGTTTACGCGGAAGACCAATCAAACTTCAAGACAAGAAGTTTGCACCACTTACGTAGGCCGCAGGCGCCCTCTCGAATAGCGAAAGGTGCCTCACCCTAGACACCTTCTCGAGTGGGTCTTAGCAGCCCAGGCATAATTAGTAAGCGTGGTGGGTTCCGCGCTCCAGATGGAGACTCAGCTGGAAGTTAAAGGGAAGAATGACAAGGAACTTTATGAATTGGAGCTCTAAGTTAACTCTTTGACAGAGAGAGCGAGATGGTGGTGGGGGACAGCCCCCAGTGAAATCAGAGGTGAGAGCACAAAGCAATACAGTAGGCAGACTCCGGTTTTTTTGGGGGGGAGTTGCTCGAGAATATCTGGGTGGACCCCTGAGGCTCGATCCCGCATTTGCGTATGCCGAGCCTCCTTCCTCATGACCTTTGTCCAGAGTGGAATGCCTCCCCGGCTCCCGGCACATGATCAGTGCATGCTCAGTCATGATATCAGTGCCTGCTCAGCCACCTGATCACTGACGGCACAGTCACGTGATCAGCGCCTCTCAGTCACGTGATCACCGTATGATAAACACGTGATCAGTGAACGACCAGCCACGTGATCACTGCATGCGCGGTCAGGTGGTCAGTTCCTGATCAGCCACCTGATCAGTGCGTGCACAGTCCCCTGATCAGCGCCTGTCAGTCACTGATCACTGCCTGATAAACAGGTGATCAGTGCCCGAACAGCCACGTCATCAGTGCATGCGCAGTCACGTGATCAGTGCATGAGCCACGTGATCAGTGCGTGCACAGTCCCATGATCAGCGCGTGTCAGTCACTGATCATTGCCTGATAAACACGTGATGCATGATGAGCCACGTGATCAGTGCCCGATCAGCCACGTCATCAGTGCATGCGCAGTCACGTCATCAGTGCATGATAGCCACGTGATCAGTGCGTGCACAGTCCCATGATCAGCGCCTGTCAGTCACTGATCATTGCCTGATAAACACGTGATCAGTGCATGATGAGCCATGTGATCAGTGCCCGATTAGCCACGTCATCAGTGCATGCACAGTCACGTCATCAGTGCATGATAGCCACGTGATCAGTGCATTCTCAGTCACGTGATCTGGACTTGATCAGCCAGGTGATCAGTGCCTGCAGAGTCACGTGATCAGGGCCTGCTGAGCTGCGTGATTCCTGCCGGCTCATCTGCATGACAATTGCCAGCTGAGCTGCGTGATTCCTGTCGGCTCATCTGCTTGACAATTGCCAGCTGAGCAGCGTGATTCCTGCCTGGTCACGTGCTTGATTATTGCCAGTTGAGCAGCATGATTCGTCACTGCTGAGCTCCATGCTTATTGCCTGCTGATTGCGTGGTTCGTGTCTGCTCAGCTCTTTGAGTATTGCCTCCTGAGGTCCCTGTTCGGTCGCCACCTGCCGGGGACCAGCCCCAACTGATCCAGGGTATTCGAAGGAGAGATGGCCTAGGCGACTGTTTATATGCTAATCAGAGATGTCAAGAATAATAGTATGAGGAGAGCTCAGTAGGAAAATTCGGTGGAGAAAAGAGACTGAGTAGCTTGGTTTACGCGGAAGACCAATCAAACTTCAAGACAAGAAGTTTGCACCACTTACGTAGGCCGCAGGCGCCCTCTCGAATAGCGAAAGGTGCCTCACCCTAGACACCTTCTCGAGTGGGCCTTAGCAGCCCAGGCATAATTAGTAAGCGTGGTGGGTTCCGCGCTCCAGATGGAGACTCAGCTGGAAGTTAAAGGGAAGAATGACAAGGAACTTTATGAATTGGAGCTCTAAGTTAACTCTTTGACAGAGAGAGCGAGATGGTGGTGGGGGACAGACCCCAGTGAAATCAGAGGTGAGAGCACAAAGCAATACAGTAGGCAGACGCCGGTTTTTTTGGGGGGGAGTTGCTCGAGAATATCCGGGTGGACCCCTGAGGCTCGATCCCGCATTTGCGTATGCCGAGCCTCCTTCCTCATGACCTTTGTCCAGAGTGGAATGCCTCCCCGGCTCCCGGCACATGATCAGTGCATGCTCAGTCACGATATCAGTGCCTGCTCAGCCACGTGATCACTGACGGCACAGTCACGTGATCAGCGCCTCTCAGTCACGTGATCACCGTATGATAAACACGTGATCAGTGAACGACCAGCCACGTGATCACCGCATGCGCGTTCAGGTGGTCAGTTCCTGATCAGCCACCTGATCAGTGCGTGCACAGTCCCCTGATCATCCCCTGTCAGTCACTGATCACTGCCTGATAAACACGTGATCAGTGCCCGAACAGCCACGTCATCAGTGCATGCGCAGTCACGTGATCAGTGCATGATAGCCACGTGATCAGTGCGTGCACAGTCCCATGATCAGCGCCTGTCAGTCACTGATCATTGCCTGATAAACACGTGATCAGTGCATGATGAGCCATGTGATCAGTGCCCGATCAGCCACGTCATCAGTGCATGCGCAGTCACGTCATCTATGCATGATAGCCACGTGATCAGTGCCTGCTCAGTCACGTGATCTGGACTTGATCAGCCACGTGATCAGTGCCTGCAGAGTCAGGTGATCAGGGCCTGCTGAGCTGCGTGATTCCTGCTGGCTCATCTGCATGACAATTGCCAACTGAGCTGCGTGATTCCTGTCGGCTCATCTGCTTGACAATTGCCAGCTGAGCTGCGTGAATCCTGCCTGGTCACGTGCTTGATTATTGCCAGTTGAGCAGCATGATTCGTCACTGCTGAGCTCCATGCTTATTGCCTGCTGATTGCGTGGTTCGTGTCTGCTCAGCTCTTTGAGTATTGCCTCCTGAGGTCCCTGTTCGGTCGCCACCTGCCGGGGACCAGCCCCAACTGATCCAGGGTATTCGAAGGAGAGATGGCCTAGGCGACTCTTTATATGCTAATCAGAGATGTCAAGAATAACAGTATGAGGAGAGGTCAGTAGGAAAATTCGGTGGAGAAAAGAGACTGAGTAGCTTGGTTTACGCGGAAGACCAATCAAACTTCAAGACAAGAAGTTTGCACCACTTACGTAGGCCGCAGGCGCCCTCTCGAATAGCGAAAGGTGCCTCACCCTAGACACCTTCTTGAGTGGGTCTTAGCAGCCCAGGCATAATTAGTAAGCGTGGTGGGTTCCACGCTCCAGATGGAGACTCAGCTGGAAGTTAAAGGGAAGAATGACAAGGAACTTTATGAATTGGAGCTGTAAGTTAACTCTTTGACAGAGAGAGCGAGATGGTGGTGGGGGACAGCCCCCAGTGAAATCAGAGGTGAGAGCACAAAGCAATACAGTAGGCAGACTCCGGTTTTTTTGGGGGGGGGAGATGCTCGAGAACATCCGGGTGGACTCCTCAGGCTCGATCCCGCATTTGCGTATGCCGAGCCTCCTTCCTCATGACCTTTGTCCAGAGTGGAATGCCTCCCCGGCTCCCGGCACATGATCAGTGCATGCTCAGTCACGATATCAGTGCCTGCTCAGCCACGTGATCACTGACGGCACAGTCACGTGATCAGCGCCTCTCAGTCACGTGATCACCCTATGATAAACACGTGATCAGTGAACGACCAGCCACGTGATCACTGCATGCGCGGTCAGGTGGTCAGTTCCTGATCAGCCACCTGATCAGTGCGTGCACAGTCCCCTGATCAGCGCCTGTCAGTCACTGATCACTGCCTGATAAACAGGTGATCAGTGCCCGAACAGCCACGTCATCAGTGCATGCGCAGTCACGTGATCAGTGCATGATAGCCACGTGATCAGTGCGTGCACAGTCCCATGATCAGCGCCTGTCAGTCACTGATCATTGCCTGATAAACATGTGATCAGTGCATAATGAGCCATGTGATCAGTGCCCGATCAGCCACGTCATCAGTGCATGATAGCCACGTGATCAGTGCATGCTCAGTCACGTGATCTGGACTTGATCAGCCACGTGATCAGTGCCTGCAGAGTCAGGTGATCAGGGCCTGCTGAGCTGCGTGATTCCTGCCGGCTCATCTGCATGACAATTGCCAGCTGAGCTGCGTGATTCCTGTCGGCTCATCTGCTTGACAATTGCCAGCTGAGCTGCGTGATTCCTGCCTGGTCACGTGCTTGATTATTGCCAGTTGAGCAGCATGATTCGTCACTGCTGAGCTCCATGCTTATTGCCTGCTGATTGCGTGGTTCGTGTCTGCTCAGCTCTTTGAGTATTGCCTCCTGAGGTCCCTGTTCGGTCGCCACCTGCCGGGGACCAGCCCCAACTGATCCAGGGTATTCGAAGGAGAGATGGCCTAGGCGACTCTTTATATGCTAATCAGAGATGTCAAGAATAACAGTATGAGGAGAGCTCAGTAGGAAAATTCGGTGGAGAAAAGAGACTGAGTAGCTTGGTTTACGCGGAAGACCAATCAAACTTCAAGACAAGAAGTTTGCACCACTTACGTAGGCCGCAGGCGCCCTCTCGAATAGCGAAAGGTGCCTCACCCTAGACACCTTCTCGAGTGGGTCTTAGCAGCCCAGGCATAATTAGTAAGCGTGGTGGGTTCCGCGCTCCAGATGGAGACTCAGCTGGAAGTTAAAGGGAAGAATGACAAGGAACTTTATGAATTGGAGCTCTAAGTTAACTCTTTGACAGAGAGAGCGAGATGGTGGTGGGGGCAGCCCCCAGTGAAATCAGAGGTGAGAGCACAAAGCAATACAGTAGGCAGACTCCGGTTTTTTTGGGGGGGGGAGATGCTCGAGAACATCCGGGTGGACCCCTGAGGCTCGATCCCGCATTTGCGTATGCCGAGCCTCCTTCCTCATGACCTTTGTCCAGAGTGGAATGCCTCCCCGGCTCCCGGCACATGATCAGTGCATGCTCAGTCACGATATCAGTGCCTGCTCAGCCACGTGATCACTGACGGCACAGTCACGTGATCAGCGCCTCTCAGTCACGTGATCACCGTATGATAAACACGTGATCAGTGAACGACCAGCCACGTGATCACCGCATGCGCGTTCAGGTGGTCAGTTCCTGATCAGCCACCTGATCAGTGCGTGCACAGTCCCCTGATCATCCCCTGTCAGTCACTGATCACTGCCTGATAAACACGTGATCAGTGCCCGAACAGCCACGTCATCAGTGCATGCGCAGTCACGTGATCAGTGCATGATAGCCACGTGATCAGTGCGTGCACAGTCCCATGATCAGCGCCTGTCAGTCACTGATCATTGCCTGATAAACACGTGATCAGTGCATGATGAGCCATGTGATCAGTGCCCGATCAGCCACGTCATCAGTGCATGCGCAGTCACGTCATCTATGCATGATAGCCACGTGATCAGTGCCTGCTCAGTCACGTGATCTGGACTTGATCAGCCACGTGATCAGTGCCTGCAGAGTCACGTGATCAGGGCCTGCTGAGCTGCGTGATTCCTGCCGGCTCATCTGCATGACAATTGCCAGCTGAGCTGCGTGATTCCTGTCGGCTCATCTGCTTGACAATTGCCAGCTGAGCTGCGTGATTCCTGCCTGGTCACGTGCTTGATTATTGCCAGTTGAGCAGCATGATTCGTCACTGCTGAGCTCCATGCTTATTGCCTGCTGATTGCGTGGTTCGTGTCTGCTCAGCTCTTTGAGTATTGCCTCCTGAGGTCCCTGTTCGGTCGCCACCTGCCGGGGACCAGCCCCAACTGATCCAGGGTATTCGAAGGAGAGATGGCCTAGGCGACTATTTATATGCTAATCAGAGATGTCAAGAATAACAGTATGAGGAGAGCTCAGTAGGAAAATTCGGTGGAGAAAAGAGACTGAGTAGCTTGGTTTACGCGGAAGACCAATCAAACTTCAAGACAAGAAGTTTGCACCACTTACGTAGGCCGCAGGCGCCCTCTCGAATAGCGAAAGGTGCCTCAACCTAGACACCTTCTCCAGTGGGTCTTAGCAGCCCAGGCATAATTAGTAAGCGTGGTGGGTTCCACGCTCCAGATGGAGACTCAGCTGGAAGTTAAAGGGAAGAATGACAAGGAACTTTATGAATTGGAGCTGTAAGTTAACTCTTTGACAGAGAGAGCGAGATGGTGGTGGGGGACAGCCCCCAGTGAAATCAGAGGTGAGAGCACAAAGCAATACAGTAGGCAGACTCCGGTTTTTTTGGGGGGAGATGCTCGAGAACATCCGGGTGGACTCCTGAGGCTCGATCCCGCATTTGCGTATGCCGAGCCTCCTTCCTCATGACCTTTGTCCAGAGTGGAATGCCTCCCCGGCTCCCGGCACATGATCAGTGCATGCTCAGTCACGATATCAGTGCCTGCTCAGCCACGTGATCACTGACGGCACAGTCACGTGATCAGCGCCTCTCAGTCACGTGATCACCGTATGATAAACACGTGATCAGTGAACGACCAGCCACGTGATCACTGCATGCGCGGTCAGGTGGTCAGTTCCTGATCAGCCACCTGATCAGTGCGTGCACAGTCCCCTGATCAGCGCCTGTCAGTCACTGATCACTGCCTGATAAACAGGTGATCAGTGCCCGAACAGCCACGTCATCAGTGCATGCGCAGTCACGTGATCAGTGCATGATAGCCACGTGATCAGTGCGTGCACAGTCCCATGATCAGCGCCTGTCAGTCACTGATCATTGCCTGATAAACACGTGATCAGTGCATGATGAGCCATGTGATCATTGCCCGATCAGCCACGTCATCAGTGCATGCGCAGTCACGTCATCAGTGCATGATAGCCACGTGATCAGTGCATGCTCAGTCACGTGATCTGGACTTGATCAGCCACGTGATCAGTGCCTGCAGAGTCACGTGATCAGGGCCTGCTGAGCTGCGTGATTCCTGCCGGCTCATCTGCATGACAATTGCCAGCTGAGCTGCGTGATTCCTGTCGGCTCATCTGCTTGACAATTGCCAGCTGAGCTGCGTGATTCCTGCCTGGTCACGTGCTTGATTATTGCCAGTTGAGCAGCATGATTCGTCACTGCTGAGCTCCATGCTTATTGCCTGCTGATTGCGTGGTTCGTGTCTGCTCAGCTCTTTGAGTATTGCCTCCTGAGGTCCCTGTTCGGTCGCCACCTGCCGGGGACCAGCCCCAACTGATCCAGGGTATTCGAAGGAGAGATGGCCTAGGCGACTATTTATATGCTAATCAGAGATGTCAAGAATAATAGTATGAGGAGAGCTCAGTAGGAAAATTCGGTGGAGAAAAGAGACTGAGTAGCTTGGTTTACGCGGAAGACCAATCAAACTTCAAGACAAGAAGTTTGCACCACTTACGTAGGCCGCAGGCGCCCTCTCGAATAGCGAAAGGTGCCTCACCCTAGACACCTTCTCGAGTGGGTCTTAGCAGCCCAGGCATAATTAGTAAGCGTGGTGGGTTCCGCGCTCCAGATGGAGACTCAGCTGGAAGTGAAAGGGAAGAATGACAAGGAACTTTATGAATTGGAGCTGTAAGTTAACTCTTTGACAGAGAGAGCGAGATGGTGGTGGGGGACAGCCCCCAGTGAAATCAGAGGTGAGAGCACAAAGCAATACAGTAGGCAGACGCCGGTTTTTTTGGGGGGGAGTTGCTCGAGAATATCCGGGTGGACCCCTGAGGCTCGATCCCGCATTTGCGTATGCCGAGCCTCCTTCCTCATGACCTTTGTCCAGAGTGGAATGCCTCCCCGGCTCCCGGCACATGATCAGTGCATGCTCAGTCACGATATCAGTGCCTGCTCAGCCACGTGATCACTGACGGCACAGTCACATGATCAGCGCCTCTCAGTCACGTGATCACCGTATGATAAACACGTGATCAGTGAACGACCAGCCACGTGATCACCGCATGCGCGTTCAGGTGGTCAGTTCCTGATCAGCCACCTGATCAGTGCGTGCACAGTCCCCTGATCATCCCCTGTCAGTCACTGATCACTGCCTGATAAACAGGTGATCAGTGCCCGAACAGCCACGTCATCAGTGCATGCGCAGTCACGTGATCAGTGCATGATAGCCACGTGATCAGTGCGTGCACAGTCCCATGATCAGCGCCTGTCAGTCACTGATCATTGCCTGATAAACACGTGATCAGTGCATGATGAGCCATGTGATCAGTGCCCGATCAGCCACGTCATCAGTGCATGCGCAGTCACGTCATCTGTGCATGATAGCCACGTGATCAGTGCCTGCTCAGTCACGTGATCTGGACTTGATCAGCCACGTGATCAGTGCCTGCAGAGTCACGTGATCAGGGCCTGCTGAGCTGCGTGATTCCTGCCGGCTCATCTGCATGACAATTGCCAGCTGAGCTGCGTGATTCCTGTCGGCTCATCTGCTTGACAATTGCCAGCTGAGCTGCGTGATTCCTGCCTGGTCACGTGCTTGATTATTGCCAGTTGAGCAGCATGATTCGTCACTGCTGAGCTCCATGCTTATTGCCTGCTGATTGCGTGGTTCGTGTCTGCTCAGCTCTTTGAGTATTGCCTCCTGAGGTCCCTGTTCGGTCGCCACCTGCCGGGGACCAGCCCCAACTGATCCAGGGTATTCGAAGGAGAGATGGCCTAGGCGACTATTTATATGCTAATCAGAGATGACAAGAATAATAGTATGAGGAGAGCTCAGTAGGAAAATTCGGTGGAGAAAAGAGACTGAGTAGCTTGGTTTACGCGGAAGACCAATCAAACTTCAAGACAAGAAGTTTGCACCACTTACGTAGGCCGCAGGCGCCCTCTCGAATAGCGAAAGGTGCCTCACCCTAGACACCTTCTCGAGTGGGTCTTTGCAGCCCAGGCATAATTAGTAAGCGTGGTGGGTTCCGCGCTCCAGATGGAGACTCAGCTGGAAGTTAAAGGGAAGAATGACAAGGAACTTTATGAATTGGAGCTCTAAGTTAACTCTTTGACAGAGAGAGCGAGATGGTGGTGGGGGACAGCCCCCAGTGAAATCAGAGGTGAGAGCACAAAGCAATACAGTAGGCAGACTCCGGTTTTTTGGGGGGAGATGCTCGAGAATATCCGGGTGGACTCCTGAGGCTCGATCCCGCATTTGCGTATGCCGAGCCTCCTTCCTCATGACCTTTGTCCAGAGTGGAATGCCTCCCCGGCTCCCGGCACATGATCAGTGCATGCTCAGTCACGATATCAGTGCCTGCTGAGCCACGTGATCACTGACGGCACAGTCACGTGATCAGTCACGTGATCAGCACCTCTCAGCCACGTGATCACCGTATGATAAACACGTGATCAGTGAACAGTCCCCTGATCAGCCCTGTCAGTCACTGATCACTGCCTGATAAACACGGTCAGGTCAGTCAGTTCCTGATCAGTGCCACGTGATCAGTGCGTGCACAGTCCCATGATCAGCGCCTGTCAGTCACTGATCACTGCCTGATAAACCCGTGATCAGTGCCTCAACAGCCACGTCATCAGTGCATGCGCAGTCACGTGATCAGTGCATGATAGCCACGTGATCAGTGCGTGCACAGTCCCATGATCAGCGCCTGTCAGTCACTGATCATTGCCTGAGAAACACGTGATCAGTGCATGATGAGCCAAGTGATCAGTGCCCGATCAGCCACGTCATCAGTGCATGCGCAGTCACGTCATCAGTGCATGATAGCCACGTGATCAGTGCATGCTCAGTCACGTGATCTGGACTTGATCAGCCACGTGATCAGTGCCTACAGAGTCACGTGATCAGGGCCTGCTGAGCTGCGTGATTCCTGCCGGCTCATCTGCATGACAATTGCCAGCTGAGCTGCGTGATTCCTGTCGGCTCATCTGCTTGACAATTGCCAGCTGAGCTGCGTGATTCCTGCCTGGTCACGTGCTTGATTATTGCCAGTTGAGCAGCATGATTCGTCACTGCTGAGCTCCATGCTTATTGCCTGCTGATTGCGTGGTTCATGTCTGCTCAGCTCTTTGAGTATTGCCTCCTGAGGTCCCTGTTCGGTCGCCACCTGCCGGGGACCAGCCCCAACTGATCCAGGGTATTCGAAGGAGAGATGGCCTAGGCGACTCTTTATATGCTAATAAGAGATGTCAAGAATAACAGTATGAGGAGAGGTCAGTAGGAAAATTCGGTGGAGAAAAGAGACTGAGTAGCTTGGTTTACGCGGAAGACCAATCAAACTTCAAGACAAGAAGTTTGCACCACTTACGTAGGCCGCAGGCGCCCTCTCGAATAGCGAAAGGTGCCTCACCCTAGACACCTTCTCGAGTGGGTCTTAGCAGCCCAGGCATAATTAGTAAGCGTGGTGGGTTCCACGCTCCAGATGGAGACTCAGCTGGAAGTTAAAGGGAAGAATGACAAGGAACTTTATGAATTGGAGCTCTAAGTTAACTCTTTGACAGAGAGAGCGAGATGGTGGTGGGGGACAGCCCCCAGTGAAATCAGAGGTGAGAGCACAAAGCAATACAGTAGGCAGACTCCGGTTTTTTGGGGGGGAGTTGCTCGAGAATATCCGGGTGGACCCCTGAGGCTCGATCCCGCATTTGCGTATGCCGAGCCTCCTTCCTCATGACCTTTGTCCAGAGTGGAATGCCTCCCCGGCTCCCGGCACATGATCAATGCATGCTCAGTCACGATATCAGTGCCTGCTCAGCCACGTGATCACTGACGGCACAGTCACGTGATCAGCGCCTCTCAGTCACGTGATCACCGTATGATAAACACGTGATCAGTGAACGACCAGCCACGTGATCACTGCATGCGCGGTCAGGTGGTCAGTTTCTGATCAGCCACCTGATCAGTGCGTGCACAGTCCCCTGATCAGCGCCTGTCAGTCACTGATCACTGCCTGATAAACAGGTGATCAGTGCCCGAACAGCCACGTCATCAGTGCATGCGCAGTCACGTGATCAGTGCATGATAGCCACGTGATCAGTGCGTGCACAGTCCCATGATCAGCGCCTGTCAGTCACTGATCATTGCCTGATAAACACGTGATCAGTGCATAATGAGCCATGTGATCAGTGCCCGATCAGCCACGTCATCAGTGCATGCGCAGTCACGTCATCAGTGCATGATAGCCACGTGATCAGTGCATGCTCAGTCACGTGATCTGGACTTGATCAGCCACGTGATCAGTGTGCATCAGTGCCTGCTGAGCTGCGTGATTCCTGCCGGCTCATCTGGACAATTGCCAGCTGAGCTGCGTGATTCCTGTCGGCTCATCTGCTTGAGAATTGCCAGCTGAGCTGCGTGATTCCTGCCTGGTCACGTGCTTGATTATTGCCAGTTGAGCAGCATGATTCGTCACTGCTGAGCTCCATGCTTATTGCCTGCTGATTGCGTGGTTCGTGTCTGCTCAGCTCTTTGAGTATTGCCTCCTGAGGTCCCTGTTCGGTCGCCACCTGCCGGGGACCAGCCCCAACTGATCCAGGGTATTCGAAGGAGAGATGGCCTAGGCGACTCTTTATATGCTAATCAGAGATGTCAAGAATAATAGTATGAGGAGAGCTCAGTAGGAAAATTCGGTGGAGAAAAGAGACTGAGTAGCTTGGTTTACGCGGAAGACCAATCAAACTTCAAGACAAGAAGTTTGCACCACTTACGTAGGCCGCAGGCGCCCTCTCGAATAGCGAAAGGTGCCTCACCCTAGACACCTTCTCGAGTGGGTCTTAGCAGCCCAGGCATAATTAGTAAGCGTGGTGGGTTCCACGCTCCAGATGGAGACTCAGCTGGAAGTTAAAGGGAAGAATGACAAGGAACTTTATGAATTGGAGCTCTAAGTTAACTCTTTGACAGAGAGAGCGAGATGGTGGTGGGGGCAGCCCCCAGTGAAATCAGAGGTGAGAGCACAAAGCAATACAGTAGGCAGACTCCGGTTTTTTTGGGGGGGAGTTGCTCGAGAATATCCGGGTGGACCCCTGAGGCTCGATCCCGCATTTGCGTATGCCGAGCCTCCTTCCTCATGACCTTTGTCCAGAGTGGAATGCCTCCCCGGCTCCCGGCACATGATCAGTGCATGCTCAGTCACGATATCAGTGCCTGCTCAGCCACGTGATCACTGACGGCACAGTCACGTGATCAGCGCCTCTCAGTCACGTGATCACCGTATGATAAACACGTGATCAGTGAACGACCAGCCACGTGATCACTGCATGCGCGGTCAGGTGGTCAGTTTCTGATCAGCCACCTGATCAGTGCGTGCACAGTCCCCTGATCAGCGCCTGTCAGTCACTGATCACTGCCTGATAAACAGGTGATCAGTGCCCGAACAGCCACGTCATCAGTGCATGCGCAGTCACGTGATCAGTGCATGATAGCCACGTGATCAGTGCGTGCACAGTCCCATGATCAGCGCCTGTCAGTCACTGATCATTGCCTGATAAACACGTGATCAGTCCATAATGAGCCATGTGATCAGTGCCCGATCAGCCAGGTCATCAGTGCATGCGCAGTCACGTCATCAGTGCATGATAGCCACGTGATCAGTGCATTCTCAGTCACGTGATCTGGACTTGATCAGCCACGTGATCAGTGCCTGCAGAGTCACGTGGTCAGGGCCTGCTGAGCTGCGTGATTCCTGCCGGCTCATCTGCATGACAATTGCCAGCTGAGCTGCGTGATTCCTGTCGGCTCATCTGCTTGACAATTGCCAGCTGAGCTGCGTGATTCCTGCCTGGTCACGTGCTTGATTATTGCCAGTTGAGCAGCATGATTCGTCACTGCTGAGCTCCATGCTTATTGCCTGCTGATTGCGTGGTTCGTGTCTGCTCAGCTCTTTGAGTATTGCCTCCTGAGGTCCCTGTTCGGTCGCCACCTGCCGGGGACCAGCCCCAACTGATCCAGGGTATTCGAAGGAGAGATGGCCTAGGCGACTCTTTATATGCTAATAAGAGATGTCAAGAATAATAATATGAGGAGAGCTCAGTAGGAAAATTCGGTGGAGAAAAGAGACTGAGTAGCTTGGTTTACGCGGAAGACCAATCAAACTTCAAGACAAGAAGTTTGCACCACTTACGTAGGCCGCAGGCGCCCTCTCGAATAGCGAAAGGTACCTCACCCTAGACACCTTCTCGAGTGAGTCTTAGCAGCCCAGGCATAATTAGTAAGCGTGGTGGGTTCCGCGCTCCAGATGGAGACTCAGCTGGAAGTTAAAGGGAAGAATGACAAGGAACTTTATGAATTGGAGCTCTAAGTTAACTCTTTGACAGAGAGAGCGAGATGGTGGTGGGGGACAGCCCCCAGTGAAATCAGAGGTGAGAGCACAAAGCAATACAGTAGGCAGACTCCGGTTTTTTTGGGGGAGATGCTCGAGAATATCCGGGTGGAACCCTGAGGCTCGATCCCGCATTTGCGTATGCCGAGCCTCCTTCCTCATGACCTTTGTCCAGAGTGGAATGCCTCCCGGCTCCCGGCACATGATCAGTGCATGCTCAGTCACGATATCAGTGCCTGCTCAGCCACGTGATCACTGACGGCACAGTCACGTGATCAGCGCCTCTCAGTCACGTGATCACCGTATGATAAACACGTGATCAGTGAACGACCAGCCACGTGATCACCGCATGCGCGGTCAGGTGGTCAGTTCCTGATCAGCCACCTGATCAGTGCGTGCACAGTCCCCTGATCAGCGCCTGTCAGTCACTGATCACTGCCTGATAAACACGTGATCAGTGCCCGAACAGCCACGTCATCAGTGCATGCGCAGTCACGTGATCAGTGCATGATAGCCACGTGATCAGTGCGTGCACAGTCCCATGATCAGCGCCTGTCAGTCACTGATCATTGCCTGATAAACACGTGATCAGTGCATGATGAGCCATGTGATCAGTGCCCGATCAGCCACGTCATCAGTGCATGCGCAGTCACGTCATCAGTGCATGATAGCCCGTGATCAGTGCGTGCACAGTCCCATGATCAGCCTATCAGTCACTGATCATTGCCTGATAAACACGTGATCAGTGCATGATGAGCCATGTGATCAGTGCCCGATCAGCCACGTCATCAGTGCATGCGCAGTCACGTCATCAGTGCATGATAGCCACGTGATCAGTGCGTGCACAGTGATCAGCGCCTGTCAGTCACTGATCACTGCCTGATAAACAGTGATCAGTGCCCGAACAGCCACCATCAGTGCATGCGCAGTCACGTGATCAGTGCATGATAGCCACGTGATCAGTGCGTGCACAGTCCCCTGATCAGCGCCTGTCTGTCACTGATCATTGCCTGATAAACACGTGATCAGTGCATGATGAGCCATGTGATCAGTGCCCGATCAGCCACGTAATCAGTGCATGCGCAGTCACGTGATCAGTGCATGATAGCCACGTGATCAGTGGGTGCACAGTCCCATGATCAGCGCCTGTCAGTCACTGATCATTGCCTGATAAACACGTGATCAGCGCATGATGAGCCATGTGATCAGTGCCCGATCAGCCAGGTCATCAGTGCATGCGCAGTCACGTCATCTGTGCATGATAGCCACGTGATCAGTGCCTGCTCAGTCACGTGATCTGGACTTGATCAGCCACGTGATCAGTGCCTGCAGAGTCACGTGGTCAGGGCCTGCTGAGCTGCGTGATTCCTGCCGGCTCATCTGCATGACAATTGCCAGCTGAGCTGCGTGATTCCTGTCGGCTCATCTGCTTGAGAATTGCCAGCTGAGCTGCGTGATTCCTGCCTGGTCACGTGCTTGATTATTGCCAGTTGAGCAGCATGATTCGTCACTGCTGAGCTCCATGCTTATTGCCTGCTGATTGCGTGGTTCGTGTCTGCTCAGCTCTTTGAGTATTGCCTCCTGAGGTCCCTGTTCGGTCGCCACCTGCCGGGGACCAGCCCCAACTGATCCAGGGTATTCGAAGGAGAGATGGCCTAGGCGACTCTTTATATGCTAATAAGAGATGTCAAGAATAACAGTATGAGGAGAGCTCAGTAGGAAAATTCGGTGGAGAAAAGAGACTGAGTAGCTTGGTTTACGCGGAAGACCAATCAAACTTCAAGACAAGAAGTTTGCACCACTTACGTAGGCCGCAGGCGCCCTCTCGAATAGCGAAAGGTGCCTCACCCTAGACACCTTCTCGAGTGGGTCTTAGCAGCCCAGGCATAATTAGTAAGCGTGGTGGGTTCCACGCTCCAGATGGAGACTCAGCTGGAAGTTAAAGGGAAGAATGACAAGGAACTTTATGAATTGGAGCTCTAAGTTAACTCTTTGACAGAGAGAGCGAGATGGTGGTGGGGGACAGCCCCCAGTGAAATCAGAGGTGAGAGCACAAAGCAATACAGTAGGCAGACTCCGGTTTTTTTGGGGGAGATGCTCGAGAACATCCGGGTGGACTCCTCAGGCTCGATCCCGCATTTGCGTATGCCGAGCCTCCTTCCTCATGACCTTTGTCCAGAGTGGAATGCCTCCCCGGCTCCCGGCACATGATCAGTGCATGCTCAGTCACGATATCAGTGCCTGCTCAGCCACCTGATCACTGACGGCACAGTCACGTGATCAGCGCCTCTCAGTCACGTGATCACCGTATGATAAACACGTGATCAGTGAACGACCAGCCACGTGATCACTGCATGCGCGGTCAGGTGGTCAGTTCCTGATCAGCCACCTGATCAGTGCGTGCACAGTCCCCTGATCAGCGCCTGTCAGTCACTGATCACTGCCTGATAAACAGGTGATCAGTGCCCGAACAGCCACGTCATCAGTGCATGCGCAGTCACGTGATCAGTGCATGATAGCCACGTGATCAGTGCGTGCACAGTCCCATGATCAGCGCCTGTCAGTCACTGATCATTGCCTGATAAACACGTGATCAGTGCATAATGAGCCATGTGATCAGTGCCCGATCAGCCACGTCATCAGTGCATGCGCAGTCACGTCATCAGTGCATGATAGCCACGTGATCAGTGCCAGTCATGTGTCAGTCACTGATCAGCCTGATGTGATCAGTGCATGATAGCCACGTGATCAGTGCGTGACAGTTGATCAGCCACTGATCATGCACGTGATCAGTGCATGATGCCACGTGATCAGTGCCTGCTGAGCTGCGTGATTCCTGCCGTGATCTCATCTGCATGACAATTGCCTGCTGAGCTGCGTGATTCCTGTCGGCTCATCTGCTTGACAATTGCCAGCTGAGCAGCGTGATTCCTGCCTGGTCACGTGCTTGATTATTGCCAGTTGAGCAGCATGATTCGTCACTGCTGAGCTCCATGCTTATTGCCTGCTGATTGCGTGGTTCGTGTCTGCTCAGCTCTTTGAGTATTGCCTCCTGAGGTCCCTGTTCGGTCGCCACCTGCCGGGGACCAGCCCCAACTGATCCAGGGTATTCGAAGGAGAGATGGCCTAGGCGACTGTTTATATGCTAATCAGAGATGTCAAGAATAATAGTATGAGGAGAGCTCAGTAGGAAAATTCGGTGGAGAAAAGAGACTGAGTAGCTTGGTTTACGCGGAAGACCAATCAAACTTCAAGACAAGAAGTTTGCACCACTTACGTAGGCCGCAGGCGCCCTCTCGAATAGCGAAAGGTGCCTCACCCTAGACACCTTCTCGAGTGGGTCTTAGCAGCCCAGGCATAATTAGTAAGCGTGGTGGGTTCCACGCTCCAGATGGAGACTCAGCTGGAAGTTAAAGGGAAGAATGACAAGGAACTTTATGAATTGGAGCTGTAAGTTAACTCTTTGACAGAGAGAGCGAGATGGTGGTGGGGGACAGCCCCCAGTGAAATCAGAGGTGAGAGCACAAAGCAATACAGTAGGCAGACTCCGGTTTTTTTGGGGGAGATGCTCGAGAATATCCGGGTGGACTCCTGAGGCTCGATCCCGCATTTGCGTATGCCGAGCCTCCTTCCTCATGACCTTTGTCCAGAGTGGAATGCCTCCCCGGCTCCCGGCACATGATCAGTGCATGCTCAGTCACGATATCAGTGCCTGCTCAGCCACGTGATCACTGACGGCACAGTCACGTGATCAGCGCCTCTCAGTCACGTGATCACCGTATGATAAACACGTGATCAGTGAACGACCAGCCACGTGATCACTGCATGCGCGGTCAGGTGGTCAGTTCCTGATCAGCCACCTGATCAGTGCGTGCACAGTCCCCTGATCAGCGCCTGTCAGTCACTGATCACTGCCTGATAAACACGTGATCAGTGCCCGAACAGCCACGTCATCAGTGCATGCGCAGTCACGTGATCAGTGCATGATAGCCACGTGATCAGTGCGTGCACAGTCCCATGATCAGCGCCTGTCAGTCACTGATCATTGCCTGATAAACACGTGATCAGTGCATGATGAGCCATGTGATCAGTGCCCGATCAGCCACGTCATCAGTGCATGCGCAGTCACGTCATCAGTGCATGATAGCCACGTGATCAGTGCATGCTCAGTCACGTGATCTGGACTTGATCAGCCACGTGATCAGTGCCTGCAGAGTCACGTGATCAGGGCCTGCTGAGCTGCGTGATTCCTGCCGGCTCATCTGCATGACAATTGCCAGCTGAGCTGCGTGATTCCTGTCGGCTCATCTGCTTGACAATTGCCAGCTGAGCTGCGTGATTCCTGCCTGGTCACGTGCTTGATTATTGCCAGTTGAGCAGCATGATTCGTCACTGCTGAGCTCCATGCTTATTGCCTGCTGATTGCGTGGTTCGTGTCTGCTCAGCTCTTTGAGTATTGCCTCCTGAGGTCCCTGTTCGGTCGCCACCTGCCGGGGACCAGCCCCAACTGATCCAGGGTATTCGAAGGAGAGATGGCCTAGGCGACTATTTATATGCTAATCAGAGATGTCAAGAATAATAGTATGAGGAGAGCTCAGTAGGAAAATTCGGTGGAGAAAAGAGACTGAGTAGCTTGGTTTACGCGGAAGACCAATCAAACTTCAAGACAAGAAGTTTGCACCACTTACGTAGGCCGCAGGCGCCCTCTCGAATAGCGAAAGGTGCCTCACCCTAGACACCTTCTCGAGTGGGTCTTAGCAGCCCAGGCATAATTAGTAAGCGTGGTGGGTTCCGCGCTCCAGATGGAGACTCAGCTGGAAGTTAAAGGGAAGAATGACAAGGAACTTTATGAATTGGAGCTGTAAGTTAACTCTTTGACAGAGAGAGCGAGATGGTGGTGGGGGACAGCCCCCAGTGAAATCAGAGGTGAGAGCACAAAGCAATACAGTAGGCAGACTCCGGTTTTTTTGGGGGGAGATGCTCGAGAATATCCGGGTGGACTCCTGAGGCTCGATCCCGCATTTGCGTATGCCGAGCCTCCTTCCTCATGACCTTTGTCCAGAGTGGAATGCCTCCCCGGCTCCCGGCACATGATCAGTGCATGCTCAGTCACGATATCAGTGCCTGCTCAGCCACGTGATCACTGACGGCACAGTCACGTGATCAGCGCCTCTCAGTCACGTGATCACCGTATGATAAACACGTGATCAGTGAACGACCAGCCACGTGATCACTGCATGCGCGGTCAGGTGGTCAGTTCCTGATCAGCCACCTGATCAGTGCGTGCACAGTCCCCTGATCAGCGCCTGTCAGTCACTGATCACTGCCTGATAAACACGTGATCAGTGCCCGAACAGCCACGTCATCAGTGCATGCGCAGTCACGTGATCAGTGCATGATAGCCACGTGATCAGTGCGTGCACAGTCCCATGATCAGCGCCTGTCAGTCACTGATCATTGCCTGATAAACACGTGATCAGTGCATGATGAGCCATGTGATCAGTGCCCGATCAGCCACGTCATCAGTGCATGATAGCCACGTGATCAGTGCATGCTCAGTCACGTGATCTGGACTTGATCAGCCACGTGATCAGTGCCTGCAGAGTCACGTGATCAGGGCCTGCTGAGCTGCGTGATTCCTGCCGGCTCATCTGCATGACAATTGCCAGCTGAGCTGCGTGATTCCTGTCGGCTCATCTGCTTGACAATTGCCAGCTGAGCTGCGTGATTCCTGCCTGGTCACGTGCTTGATTATTGCCAGTTGAGCAGCATGATTCGTCACTGCTGAGCTCCATGCTTATTGCCTGCTGATTGCGTGGTTCGTGTCTGCTCAGCTCTTTGAGTATTGCCTCCTGAGGTCCCTGTTCGGTCGCCACCTGCCGGGGACCAGCCCCAACTGATCCAGGGTATTCGAAGGAGAGATGGCCTAGGCGACTATTTATATGCTAATCAGAGATGTCAAGAATAATAGTATGAGGAGAGCTCAGTAGGAAAATTCGGTGGAGAAAAGAGACTGAGTAGCTTGGTTTACGCGGAAGACCAATCAAACTTCAAGACAAGAAGTTTGCACCACTTACGTAGGCCGCAGGCGCCCTCTCGAATAGCGAAAGGTGCCTCACCCTAGACACCTTCTCGAGTGGGTCTTAGCAGCCCAGGCATAATTAGTAAGCGTGGTGGGTTCCGCGCTCCAGATGGAGACTCAGCTGGAAGTTAAAGGGAAGAATGACAAGGAACTTTATGAATTGGAGCTGTAAGTTAACTCTTTGACAGAGAGAGCGAGATGGTGGTGGGGGACAGCCCCCAGTGAAATCAGAGGTGAGAGCACAAAGCAATACAGTAGGCAGACTCCGGTTTTTTTGGGGGAGATGCTCGAGAATATCCGGGTGGACTCCTGAGGCTCGATCCCGCATTTGCGTATGCCGAGCCTCCTTCCTCATGACCTTTGTCCAGAGTGGAATGCCTCCCCGGCTCCCGGCACATGATCAGTGCATGCTCAGTCACGATATCAGTGCCTGCTCAGCCACGTGATCACTGACGGCACAGTCACGTGATCAGCGCCTCTCAGTCACGTGATCACCGTATGATAAACACGTGATCAGTGAACGACCAGCCACGTGATCACTGCATGCGCGGTCAGGTGGTCAGTTCCTGATCAGCCACCTGATCAGTGCGTGCACAGTCCCCTGATCAGCGCCTGTCAGTCACTGATCACTGCCTGATAAACACGTGATCAGTGCCCGAACAGCCACGTCATCAGTGCATGCGCAGTCACGTGATCAGTGCATGATAGCCACGTGATCAGTGCGTGCACAGTCCCATGATCAGCGCCTGTCAGTCACTGATCATTGCCTGATAAACACGTGATCAGTGCATGATGAGCCATGTGATCAGTGCCCGATCAGCCACGTCATCAGTGCATGCGCAGTCACGTCATCAGTGCATGATAGCCACGTGATCAGTGCATGCTCAGTCACGTGATCTGGACTTGATCAGCCACGTGATCAGTGCCTGCAGAGTCACGTGATCAGGGCCTGCTGAGCTGCGTGATTCCTGCCGGCTCATCTGCATGACAATTGCCAGCTGAGCTGCGTGATTCCTGTCGGCTCATCTGCTTGACAATTGCCAGCTGAGCTGCGTGATTCCTGCCTGGTCACGTGCTTGATTATTGCCAGTTGAGCAGCATGATTCGTCACTGCTGAGCTCCATGCTTATTGCCTGCTGATTGCGTGGTTCGTGTCTGCTCAGCTCTTTGAGTATTGCCTCCTGAGGTCCCTGTTCGGTCGCCACCTGCCGGGGACCAGCCCCAACTGATCCAGGGTATTCGAAGGAGAGATGGCCTAGGCGACTATTTATATGCTAATCAGAGATGTCAAGAATAATAGTATGAGGAGAGCTCAGTAGGAAAATTCGGTGGAGAAAAGAGACTGAGTAGCTTGGTTTACGCGGAAGACCAATCAAACTTCAAGACAAGAAGTTTGCACCACTTACGTAGGCCGCAGGCGCCCTCTCGAATAGCGAAAGGTGCCTCACCCTAGACACCTTCTCGAGTGGGTCTTAGCAGCCCAGGCATAATTAGTAAGCGTGGTGGGTTCCGCGCTCCAGATGGAGACTCAGCTGGAAGTTAAAGGGAAGAATGACAAGGAACTTTATGAATTGGAGCTGTAAGTTAACTCTTTGACAGAGAGAGCGAGATGGTGGTGGGGGACAGCCCCCAGTGAAATCAGAGGTGAGAGCACAAAGCAATACAGTAGGCAGACTCCGGTTTTTTTGGGGGGAGATGCTCGAGAATATCCGGGTGGACTCCTGAGGCTCGATCCCGCATTTGCGTATGCCGAGCCTCCTTCCTCATGACCTTTGTCCAGAGTGGAATGCCTCCCCGGCTCCCGGCACATGATCAGTGCATGCTCAGTCACGATATCAGTGCCTGCTCAGCCACGTGATCACTGACGGCACAGTCACGTGATCAGCGCCTCTCAGTCACGTGATCACCGTATGATAAACACGTGATCAGTGAACGACCAGCCACGTGATCACTGCATGCGCGGTCAGGTGGTCAGTTCCTGATCAGCCACCTGATCAGTGCGTGCACAGTCCCCTGATCAGCGCCTGTCAGTCACTGATCACTGCCTGATAAACACGTGATCAGTGCCCGAACAGCCACGTCATCAGTGCATGCGCAGTCACGTGATCAGTGCATGATAGCCACGTGATCAGTGCGTGCACAGTCCCATGATCAGCGCCTGTCAGTCACTGATCATTGCCTGATAAACACGTGATCAGTGCATGATGAGCCATGTGATCAGTGCCCGATCAGCCACGTCATCAGTGCATGCGCAGTCACGTCATCAGTGCATGATAGCCACGTGATCAGTGCATGCTCAGTCACGTGATCTGGACTTGATCAGCCACGTGATCAGTGCCTGCAGAGTCACGTGATCAGGGCCTGCTGAGCTGCGTGATTCCTGCCGGCTCATCTGCATGACAATTGCCAGCTGAGCTGCGTGATTCCTGTCGGCTCATCTGCTTGACAATTGCCAGCTGAGCTGCGTGATTCCTGCCTGGTCACGTGCTTGATTATTGCCAGTTGAGCAGCATGATTCGTCACTGCTGAGCTCCATGCTTATTGCCTGCTGATTGCGTGGTTCGTGTCTGCTCAGCTCTTTGAGTATTGCCTCCTGAGGTCCCTGTTCGGTCGCCACCTGCCGGGGACCAGCCCCAACTGATCCAGGGTATTCGAAGGAGAGATGGCCTAGGCGACTATTTATATGCTAATCAGAGATGTCAAGAATAATAGTATGAGGAGAGCTCAGTAGGAAAATTCGGTGGAGAAAAGAGACTGAGTAGCTTGGTTTACGCGGAAGACCAATCAAACTTCAAGACAAGAAGTTTGCACCACTTACGTAGGCCGCAGGCGCCCTCTCGAATAGCGAAAGGTGCCTCACCCTAGACACCTTCTCGAGTGGGTCTTAGCAGCCCAGGCATAATTAGTAAGCGTGGTGGGTTCCGCGCTCCAGATGGAGACTCAGCTGGAAGTTAAAGGGAAGAATGACAAGGAACTTTATGAATTGGAGCTGTAAGTTAACTCTTTGACAGAGAGAGCGAGATGGTGGTGGGGGACAGCCCCCAGTGAAATCAGAGGTGAGAGCACAAAGCAATACAGTAGGCAGACTCCGGTTTTTTTGGGGGAGATGCTCGAGAATATCCGGGTGGACTCCTGAGGCTCGATCCCGCATTTGCGTATGCCGAGCCTCCTTCCTCATGACCTTTGTCCAGAGTGGAATGCCTCCCCGGCTCCCGGCACATGATCAGTGCATGCTCAGTCACGATATCAGTGCCTGCTCAGCCACGTGATCACTGACGGCACAGTCACGTGATCAGCGCCTCTCAGTCACGTGATCACCGTATGATAAACACGTGATCAGTGAACGACCAGCCACGTGATCACTGCATGCGCGGTCAGGTGGTCAGTTCCTGATCAGCCACCTGATCAGTGCGTGCACAGTCCCCTGATCAGCGCCTGTCAGTCACTGATCACTGCCTGATAAACACGTGATCAGTGCCCGAACAGCCACGTCATCAGTGCATGCGCAGTCACGTGATCAGTGCATGATAGCCACGTGATCAGTGCGTGCACAGTCCCATGATCAGCGCCTGTCAGTCACTGATCATTGCCTGATAAACACGTGATCAGTGCATGATGAGCCATGTGATCAGTGCCCGATCAGCCACGTCATCAGTGCATGCGCAGTCACGTCATCAGTGCATGATAGCCACGTGATCAGTGCATGCTCAGTCACGTGATCTGGACTTGATCAGCCACGTGATCAGTGCCTGCAGAGTCACGTGATCAGGGCCTGCTGAGCTGCGTGATTCCTGCCGGCTCATCTGCATGACAATTGCCAGCTGAGCTGCGTGATTCCTGTCGGCTCATCTGCTTGACAATTGCCAGCTGAGCTGCGTGATTCCTGCCTGGTCACGTGCTTGATTATTGCCAGTTGAGCAGCATGATTCGTCACTGCTGAGCTCCATGCTTATTGCCTGCTGATTGCGTGGTTCGTGTCTGCTCAGCTCTTTGAGTATTGCCTCCTGAGGTCCCTGTTCGGTCGCCACCTGCCGGGGACCAGCCCCAACTGATCCAGGGTATTCGAAGGAGAGATGGCCTAGGCGACTATTTATATGCTAATCAGAGATGTCAAGAATAATAGTATGAGGAGAGCTCAGTAGGAAAATTCGGTGGAGAAAAGAGACTGAGTAGCTTGGTTTACGCGGAAGACCAATCAAACTTCAAGACAAGAAGTTTGCACCACTTACGTAGGCCGCAGGCGCCCTCTCGAATAGCGAAAGGTGCCTCACCCTAGACACCTTCTCGAGTGGGTCTTAGCAGCCCAGGCATAATTAGTAAGCGTGGTGGGTTCCGCGCTCCAGATGGAGACTCAGCTGGAAGTTAAAGGGAAGAATGACAAGGAACTTTATGAATTGGAGCTGTAAGTTAACTCTTTGACAGAGAGAGCGAGATGGTGGTGGGGGACAGCCCCCAGTGAAATCAGAGGTGAGAGCACAAAGCAATACAGTAGGCAGACTCCGGTTTTTTTGGGGGGAGATGCTCGAGAATATCCGGGTGGACTCCTGAGGCTCGATCCCGCATTTGCGTATGCCGAGCCTCCTTCCTCATGACCTTTGTCCAGAGTGGAATGCCTCCCGGCTCCCGGCACATGATCAGTGCATGCTCAGTCACGATATCAGTGCCTGCTCAGCCACGTGATCACTGACGGCACAGTCACGTGATCAGCGCCTCTCAGTCACGTGATCACCGTATGATAAACACGTGATCAGTGAACGACCAGCCACGTGATCACTGCATGCGCGGTCAGGTGGTCAGTTCCTGATCAGCCACCTGATCAGTGCGTGCACAGTCCCCTGATCAGCGCCTGTCAGTCACTGATCACTGCCTGATAAACACGTGATCAGTGCCCGAACAGCCACGTCATCAGTGCATGCAGTCACGTGATCAGTGCATGATAGCCACGTGATCAGTGCAGTCCCATGATAGTCAGTCACTGATCACTGCCTGATAAACACGTGATCAGTGCCCATGTCATCAGTGCATGTCAGTCACGTGATCAGTGCATGATAGCCACGTGATCAGTGCGTGATCATGTCAGTCATGATCATGCCTGAGCCACGTGATCAGTGCATGAGCATGTGATCAGTGCCATCAGTCATCAGTGCATGCGCAGTCACGTCATCAGTGCATGATAGCCACGTGATCAGTGCATGCTCAGTCACGTGATCTGGACTTGATCAGCCACGTGATCAGTGCCTGCAGAGTCACGTGATCAGGGCCTGCTGAGCTGCGTGATTCCTGCCGGCTCATCTGCATGACAATTGCCAGCTGAGCTGCGTGATTCCTGTCGGCTCATCTGCTTGACAATTGCCAGCTGAGCTGCGTGATTCCTGCCTGGTCACGTGCTTGATTATTGCCAGTTGAGCAGCATGATTCGTCACTGCTGAGCTCCATGCTTATTGCCTGCTGATTGCGTGGTTCGTGTCTGCTCAGCTCTTTGAGTATTGCCTCCTGAGGTCCCTGTTCGGTCGCCACCTGCCGGGGACCAGCCCCAACTGATCCAGGGTATTCGAAGGAGAGATGGCCTAGGCGACTATTTATATGCTAATCAGAGATGTCAAGAATAATAGTATGAGGAGAGCTCAGTAGGAAAATTCGGTGGAGAAAAGAGACTGAGTAGCTTGGTTTACGCGGAAGACCAATCAAACTTCAAGACAAGAAGTTTGCACCACTTACGTAGGCCGCAGGCGCCCTCTCGAATAGCGAAAGGTGCCTCACCCTAGACACCTTCTCGAGTGGGTCTTAGCAGCCCAGGCATAATTAGTAAGCGTGGTGGGTTCCGCGCTCCAGATGGAGACTCAGCTGGAAGTTAAAGGGAAGAATGACAAGGAACTTTATGAATTGGAGCTGTAAGTTAACTCTTTGACAGAGAGAGCGAGATGGTGGTGGGGGACAGCCCCCAGTGAAATCAGAGGTGAGAGCACAAAGCAATACAGTAGGCAGACTCCGGTTTTTTTGGGGGAGATGCTCGAGAATATCCGGGTGGACTCCTGAGGCTCGATCCCGCATTTGCGTATGCCGAGCCTCCTTCCTCATGACCTTTGTCCAGAGTGGAATGCCTCCCCGGCTCCCGGCACATGATCAGTGCATGCTCAGTCACGATATCAGTGCCTGCTCAGCCACGTGATCACTGACGGCACAGTCACGTGATCAGCGCCTCTCAGTCACGTGATCACCGTATGATAAACACGTGATCAGTGAACGACCAGCCACGTGATCACTGCATGCGCGGTCAGGTGGTCAGTTCCTGATCAGCCACCTGATCAGTGCGTGCACAGTCCCCTGATCAGCGCCTGTCAGTCACTGATCACTGCCTGATAAACACGTGATCAGTGCCCGAACAGCCACGTCATCAGTGCATGCGCAGTCACGTGATCAGTGCATGATAGCCACGTGATCAGTGCGTGCACAGTCCCATGATCAGCGCCTGTCAGTCACTGATCATTGCCTGATAAACACGTGATCAGTGCATGATGAGCCATGTGATCAGTGCCCGATCAGCCACGTCATCAGTGCATGCGTCATCAGTGCCACGTGATCAGTGCATGCTCAGTCACGTGATCTGGACTTGATCAGCCACGTGATCAGTGCCTGCAGAGTCACGTGATCAGGGCCTGCTGAGCTGCGTGATTCCTGCCGGCTCATCTGCATGACAATTGCCAGCTGAGCTGCGTGATTCCTGTCGGCTCATCTGCTTGACAATTGCCAGCTGAGCTGCGTGATTCCTGCCTGGTCACGTGCTTGATTATTGCCAGTTGAGCAGCATGATTCGTCACTGCTGAGCTCCATGCTTATTGCCTGCTGATTGCGTGGTTCGTGTCTGCTCAGCTCTTTGAGTATTGCCTCCTGAGGTCCCTGTTCGGTCGCCACCTGCCGGGGACCAGCCCCAACTGATCCAGGGTATTCGAAGGAGAGATGGCCTAGGCGACTATTTATATGCTAATCAGAGATGTCAAGAATAATAGTATGAGGAGAGCTCAGTAGGAAAATTCGGTGGAGAAAAGAGACTGAGTAGCTTGGTTTACGCGGAAGACCAATCAAACTTCAAGACAAGAAGTTTGCACCACTTACGTAGGCCGCAGGCGCCCTCTCGAATAGCGAAAGGTGCCTCACCCTAGACACCTTCTCGAGTGGGTCTTAGCAGCCCAGGCATAATTAGTAAGCGTGGTGGGTTCCGCGCTCCAGATGGAGACTCAGCTGGAAGTTAAAGGGAAGAATGACAAGGAACTTTATGAATTGGAGCTGTAAGTTAACTCTTTGACAGAGAGAGCGAGATGGTGGTGGGGGACAGCCCCCAGTGAAATCAGAGGTGAGAGCACAAAGCAATACAGTAGGCAGACTCCGGTTTTTTTGGGGGGAGATGCTCGAGAATATCCGGGTGGACTCCTGAGGCTCGATCCCGCATTTGCGTATGCCGAGCCTCCTTCCTCATGACCTTTGTCCAGAGTGGAATGCCTCCCCGGCTCCCGGCACATGATCAGTGCATGCTCAGTCACGATATCAGTGCCTGCTCAGCCACGTGATCACTGACGGCACAGTCACGTGATCAGCGCCTCTCAGTCACGTGATCACCGTATGATAAACACGTGATCAGTGAACGACCAGCCACGTGATCACTGCATGCGCGGTCAGGTGGTCAGTTCCTGATCAGCCACCTGATCAGTGCGTGCACAGTCCCCTGATCAGCGCCTGTCAGTCACTGATCACTGCCTGATAAACACGTGATCAGTGCCCGAACAGCCACGTCATCAGTGCATGCGCAGTCACGTGATCAGTGCATGATAGCCACGTGATCAGTGCGTGCACAGTCCCATGATCAGCGCCTGTCAGTCACTGATCATTGCCTGATAAACACGTGATCAGTGCATGATGAGCCATGTGATCAGTGCCCGATCAGCCACGTCATCAGTGCATGCGCAGTCACGTCATCAGTGCATGATAGCCACGTGATCAGTGCATGCTCAGTCACGTGATCTGGACTTGATCAGCCACGTGATCAGTGCCTGCAGAGTCACGTGATCAGGGCCTGCTGAGCTGCGTGATTCCTGTCGGCTCATCTGCTTGACAATTGCCAGCTGAGCTGCGTGATTCCTGCCTGGTCACGTGCTTGATTATTGCCAGTTGAGCAGCATGATTCGTCACTGCTGAGCTCCATGCTTATTGCCTGCTGATTGCGTGGTTCGTGTCTGCTCAGCTCTTTGAGTATTGCCTCCTGAGGTCCCTGTTCGGTCGCCACCTGCCGGGGACCAGCCCCAACTGATCCAGGGTATTCGAAGGAGAGATGGCCTAGGCGACTATTTATATGCTAATCAGAGATGTCAAGAATAATAGTATGAGGAGAGCTCAGTAGGAAAATTCGGTGGAGAAAAGAGACTGAGTAGCTTGGTTTACGCGGAAGACCAATCAAACTTCAAGACAAGAAGTTTGCACCACTTACGTAGGCCGCAGGCGCCCTCTCGAATAGCGAAAGGTGCCTCACCCTAGACACCTTCTCGAGTGGGTCTTAGCAGCCCAGGCATAATTAGTAAGCGTGGTGGGTTCCGCGCTCCAGATGGAGACTCAGCTGGAAGTTAAAGGGAAGAATGACAAGGAACTTTATGAATTGGAGCTGTAAGTTAACTCTTTGACAGAGAGAGCGAGATGGTGGTGGGGGACAGCCCCCAGTGAAATCAGAGGTGAGAGCACAAAGCAATACAGTAGGCAGACTCCGGTTTTTTTGGGGGGAGATGCTCGAGAATATCCGGGTGGACTCCTGAGGCTCGATCCCGCATTTGCGTATGCCGAGCCTCCTTCCTCATGACCTTTGTCCAGAGTGGAATGCCTCCCCGGCTCCCGGCACATGATCAGTGCATGCTCAGTCACGATATCAGTGCCTGCTCAGCCACGTGATCACTGACGGCACAGTCACGTGATCAGCGCCTCTCAGTCACGTGATCACCGTATGATAAACACGTGATCAGTGAACGACCAGCCACGTGATCACTGCATGCGCGGTCAGGTGGTCAGTTCCTGATCAGCCACCTGATCAGTGCGTGCACAGTCCCCTGATCAGCGCCTGTCAGTCACTGATCACTGCCTGATAAACACGTGATCAGTGCCCGAACAGCCACGTCATCAGTGCATGCGCAGTCACGTGATCAGTGCATGATAGCCACGTGATCAGTGCGTGCACAGTCCCATGATCAGCGCCTGTCAGTCACTGATCATTGCCTGATAAACACGTGATCAGTGCATGATGAGCCATGTGATCAGTGCCCGATCAGCCACGTCATCAGTGCATGCGCAGTCACGTCATCAGTGCATGATAGCCACGTGATCAGTGCATGCTCAGTCACGTGATCTGGACTTGATCAGCCACGTGATCAGTGCCTGCAGAGTCACGTGATCAGGGCCTGCTGAGCTGCGTGATTCCTGCCGGCTCATCTGCATGACAATTGCCAGCTGAGCTGCGTGATTCCTGTCGGCTCATCTGCTTGACAATTGCCAGCTGAGCTGCGTGATTCCTGCCTGGTCACGTGCTTGATTATTGCCAGTTGAGCAGCATGATTCGTCACTGCTGAGCTCCATGCTTATTGCCTGCTGATTGCGTGGTTCGTGTCTGCTCAGCTCTTTGAGTATTGCCTCCTGAGGTCCCTGTTCGGTCGCCACCTGCCGGGGACCAGCCCCAACTGATCCAGGGTATTCGAAGGAGAGATGGCCTAGGCGACTATTTATATGCTAATCAGAGATGTCAAGAATAATAGTATGAGGAGAGCTCAGTAGGAAAATTCGGTGGAGAAAAGAGACTGAGTAGCTTGGTTTACGCGGAAGACCAATCAAACTTCAAGACAAGAAGTTTGCACCACTTACGTAGGCCGCAGGCGCCCTCTCGAATAGCGAAAGGTGCCTCACCCTAGACACCTTCTCGAGTGGGTCTTAGCAGCCCAGGCATAATTAGTAAGCGTGGTGGGTTCCGCGCTCCAGATGGAGACTCAGCTGGAAGTTAAAGGGAAGAATGACAAGGAACTTTATGAATTGGAGCTGTAAGTTAACTCTTTGACAGAGAGAGCGAGATGGTGGTGGGGGACAGCCCCCAGTGAAATCAGAGGTGAGAGCACAAAGCAATACAGTAGGCAGACTCCGGTTTTTTTGGGGGGAGATGCTCGAGAATATCCGGGTGGACTCCTGAGGCTCGATCCCGCATTTGCGTATGCCGAGCCTCCTTCCTCATGACCTTTGTCCAGAGTGGAATGCCTCCCCGGCTCCCGGCACATGATCAGTGCATGCTCAGTCACGATATCAGTGCCTGCTCAGCCACGTGATCACTGACGGCACAGTCACGTGATCAGCGCCTCTCAGTCACGTGATCACCGTATGATAAACACGTGATCAGTGAACGACCAGCCACGTGATCACTGCATGCGCGGTCAGGTGGTCAGTTCCTGATCAGCCACCTGATCAGTGCGTGCACAGTCCCCTGATCAGCGCCTGTCAGTCACTGATCACTGCCTGATAAACACGTGATCAGTGCCCGAACAGCCACGTCATCAGTGCATGCGCAGTCACGTGATCAGTGCATGATAGCCACGTGATCAGTGCGTGCACAGTCCCATGATCAGCGCCTGTCAGTCACTGATCATTGCCTGATAAACACGTGATCAGTGCATGATGAGCCATGTGATCAGTGCCCGATCAGCCACGTCATCAGTGCATCATAGCCACGTGATCAGTGCATGCTCAGTCACGTGATCTGGACTTGATCAGCCACGTGATCAGTGCCTGCAGAGTCACGTGATCAGGGCCTGCTGAGCTGCGTGATTCCTGCCGGCTCATCTGCATGACAATTGCCAGCTGAGCTGCGTGATTCCTGTCGGCTCATCTGCTTGACAATTGCCAGCTGAGCTGCGTGATTCCTGCCTGGTCACGTGCTTGATTATTGCCAGTTGAGCAGCATGATTCGTCACTGCTGAGCTCCATGCTTATTGCCTGCTGATTGCGTGGTTCGTGTCTGCTCAGCTCTTTGAGTATTGCCTCCTGAGGTCCCTGTTCGGTCGCCACCTGCCGGGGACCAGCCCCAACTGATCCAGGGTATTCGAAGGAGAGATGGCCTAGGCGACTATTTATATGCTAATCAGAGATGTCAAGAATAATAGTATGAGGAGAGCTCAGTAGGAAAATTCGGTGGAGAAAAGAGACTGAGTAGCTTGGTTTACGCGGAAGACCAATCAAACTTCAAGACAAGAAGTTTGCACCACTTACGTAGGCCGCAGGCGCCCTCTCGAATAGCGAAAGGTGCCTCACCCTAGACACCTTCTCGAGTGGGTCTTAGCAGCCCAGGCATAATTAGTAAGCGTGGTGGGTTCCGCGCTCCAGATGGAGACTCAGCTGGAAGTTAAAGGGAAGAATGACAAGGAACTTTATGAATTGGAGCTGTAAGTTAACTCTTTGACAGAGAGAGCGAGATGGTGGTGGGGGACAGCCCCCAGTGAAATCAGAGGTGAGAGCACAAAGCAATACAGTAGGCAGACTCCGGTTTTTTTGGGGGGAGATGCTCGAGAATATCCGGGTGGACTCCTGAGGCTCGATCCCGCATTTGCGTATGCCGAGCCTCCTTCCTCATGACCTTTGTCCAGAGTGGAATGCCTCCCCGGCTCCCGGCACATGATCAGTGCATGCTCAGTCACGATATCAGTGCCTGCTCAGCCACGTGATCACTGACGGCACAGTCACGTGATCAGCGCCTCTCAGTCACGTGATCACCGTATGATAAACACGTGATCAGTGAACGACCAGCCACGTGATCACTGCATGCGCGGTCAGGTGGTCAGTTCCTGATCAGCCACCTGATCAGTGCGTGCACAGTCCCCTGATCAGCGCCTGTCAGTCACTGATCACTGCCTGATAAACACGTGATCAGTGCCCGAACAGCCACGTCATCAGTGCATGCGCAGTCACGTGATCAGTGCATGATAGCCACGTGATCAGTGCGTGCACAGTCCCATGATCAGCGCCTGTCAGTCACTGATCATTGCCTGATAAACACGTGATCAGTGCATGATGAGCCATGTGATCAGTGCCCGATCAGCCACGTCATCAGTGCATGCGCAGTCACGTCATCAGTGCATGATAGCCACGTGATCAGTGCATGCTCAGTCACGTGATCTGGACTTGATCAGCCACGTGATCAGTGCCTGCAGAGTCACGTGATCAGGGCCTGCTGAGCTGCGTGATTCCTGTCGGCTCATCTGCTTGACAATTGCCAGCTGAGCTGCGTGATTCCTGCCTGGTCACGTGCTTGATTATTGCCAGTTGAGCAGCATGATTCGTCACTGCTGAGCTCCATGCTTATTGCCTGCTGATTGCGTGGTTCGTGTCTGCTCAGCTCTTTGAGTATTGCCTCCTGAGGTCCCTGTTCGGTCGCCACCTGCCGGGGACCAGCCCCAACTGATCCAGGGTATTCGAAGGAGAGATGGCCTAGGCGACTATTTATATGCTAATCAGAGATGTCAAGAATAATAGTATGAGGAGAGCTCAGTAGGAAAATTCGGTGGAGAAAAGAGACTGAGTAGCTTGGTTTACGCGGAAGACCAATCAAACTTCAAGACAAGAAGTTTGCACCACTTACGTAGGCCGCAGGCGCCCTCTCGAATAGCGAAAGGTGCCTCACCCTAGACACCTTCTCGAGTGGGTCTTAGCAGCCCAGGCATAATTAGTAAGCGTGGTGGGTTCCGCGCTCCAGATGGAGACTCAGCTGGAAGTTAAAGGGAAGAATGACAAGGAACTTTATGAATTGGAGCTGTAAGTTAACTCTTTGACAGAGAGAGCGAGATGGTGGTGGGGGACAGCCCCCAGTGAAATCAGAGGTGAGAGCACAAAGCAATACAGTAGGCAGACTCCGGTTTTTTTGGGGGAGATGCTCGAGAATATCCGGGTGGACTCCTGAGGCTCGATCCCGCATTTGCGTATGCCGAGCCTCCTTCCTCATGACCTTTGTCCAGAGTGGAATGCCTCCCCGGCTCCCGGCACATGATCAGTGCATGCTCAGTCACGATATCAGTGCCTGCTCAGCCACGTGATCACTGACGGCACAGTCACGTGATCAGCGCCTCTCAGTCACGTGATCACCGTATGATAAACACGTGATCAGTGAACGACCAGCCACGTGATCACTGCATGCGCGGTCAGGTGGTCAGTTCCTGATCAGCCACCTGATCAGTGCGTGCACAGTCCCCTGATCAGCGCCTGTCAGTCACTGATCACTGCCTGATAAACACGTGATCAGTGCCCGAACAGCCACGTCATCAGTGCATGCGCAGTCACGTGATCAGTGCATGATAGCCACGTGATCAGTGCGTGCACAGTCCCATGATCAGCGCCTGTCAGTCACTGATCATTGCCTGATAAACACGTGATCAGTGCATGATGAGCCATGTGATCAGTGCCCGATCAGCCACGTCATCAGTGCATGCGCAGTCACGTCATCAGTGCATGATAGCCACGTGATCAGTGCATGCTCAGTCACGTGATCTGGACTTGATCAGCCACGTGATCAGTGCCTGCAGAGTCACGTGATCAGGGCCTGCTGAGCTGCGTGATTCCTGTCGGCTCATCTGCTTGACAATTGCCAGCTGAGCTGCGTGATTCCTGCCTGGTCACGTGCTTGATTATTGCCAGTTGAGCAGCATGATTCGTCACTGCTGAGCTCCATGCTTATTGCCTGCTGATTGCGTGGTTCGTGTCTGCTCAGCTCTTTGAGTATTGCCTCCTGAGGTCCCTGTTCGGTCGCCACCTGCCGGGGACCAGCCCCAACTGATCCAGGGTATTCGAAGGAGAGATGGCCTAGGCGACTATTTATATGCTAATCAGAGATGTCAAGAATAATAGTATGAGGAGAGCTCAGTAGGAAAATTCGGTGGAGAAAAGAGACTGAGTAGCTTGGTTTACGCGGAAGACCAATCAAACTTCAAGACAAGAAGTTTGCACCACTTACGTAGGCCGCAGGCGCCCTCTCGAATAGCGAAAGGTGCCTCACCCTAGACACCTTCTCGAGTGGGTCTTAGCAGCCCAGGCATAATTAGTAAGCGTGGTGGGTTCCGCGCTCCAGATGGAGACTCAGCTGGAAGTTAAAGGGAAGAATGACAAGGAACTTTATGAATTGGAGCTGTAAGTTAACTCTTTGACAGAGAGAGCGAGATGGTGGTGGGGGACAGCCCCCAGTGAAATCAGAGGTGAGAGCACAAAGCAATACAGTAGGCAGACTCCGGTTTTTTTGGGGGAGATGCTCGAGAATATCCGGGTGGACTCCTGAGGCTCGATCCCGCATTTGCGTATGCCGAGCCTCCTTCCTCATGACCTTTGTCCAGAGTGGAATGCCTCCCCGGCTCCCGGCACATGATCAGTGCATGCTCAGTCACGATATCAGTGCCTGCTCAGCCACGTGATCACTGACGGCACAGTCACGTGATCAGCGCCTCTCAGTCACGTGATCACCGTATGATAAACACGTGATCAGTGAACGACCAGCCACGTGATCACTGCATGCGCGGTCAGGTGGTCAGTTCCTGATCAGCCACCTGATCAGTGCGTGCACAGTCCCCTGATCAGCGCCTGTCAGTCACTGATCACTGCCTGATAAACACGTGATCAGTGCCCGAACAGCCACGTCATCAGTGCATGCGCAGTCACGTGATCAGTGCATGATAGCCACGTGATCAGTGCGTGCACAGTCCCATGATCAGCGCCTGTCAGTCACTGATCATTGCCTGATAAACACGTGATCAGTGCATGATGAGCCATGTGATCAGTGCCCGATCAGCCACGTCATCAGTGCATGCGCAGTCACGTCATCAGTGCATGATAGCCACGTGATCAGTGCATGCTCAGTCACGTGATCTGGACTTGATCAGCCAGGTGATCAGTGCCTGCAGAGTCACGTGATCAGGGCCTGCTGAGCTGCGTGATTCCTGCCGGCTCATCTGCATGACAATTGCCAGCTGAGCTGCGTGATTCCTGTCGGCTCATCTGCTTGACAATTGCCAGCTGAGCTGCGTGATTCCTGCCTGGTCACGTGCTTGATTATTGCCAGTTGAGCAGCATGATTCGTCACTGCTGAGCTCCATGCTTATTGCCTGCTGATTGCGTGGTTCGTGTCTGCTCAGCTCTTTGAGTATCGCCTCCTGAGGTCCCTGTTCGGTCGCCACCTGCCGGGGACCAGCCCCAACTGATCCAGGGTATTCGAAGGAGAGATGGCCTAGGCGACTATTTATATGCTAATCAGAGATGTCAAGAATAATAGTATGAGGAGAGCTCAGTAGGAAAATTCGGTGGAGAAAAGAGACTGAGTAGCTTGGTTTACGCGGAAGACCAATCAAACTTCAAGACAAGAAGTTTGCACCACTTACGTAGGCCGCAGGCGCCCTCTCGAATAGCGAAAGGTGCCTCACCCTAGACACCTTCTCGAGTGGGTCTTAGCAGCCCAGGCATAATTAGTGAGCGTGGTGGGTTCCGCGCTCCAGATGGAGACTCAGCTGGAAGTTAAAGGGAAGAATGACAAGGAACTTTATGAATTGGAGCTGTAAGTTAACTCTTTGACAGAGAGAGCGAGATGGTGGTGGGGGACAGCCCCCAGTGAAATCAGAGGTGAGAGCACAAAGCAATACAGTAGGCAGACTCCGGTTTTTTGGGGGGAGATGCTCGAGAATATCCGGGTGGACTCCTGAGGCTCGATCCCGCATTTGCGTATGCCGAGCCTCCTTCCTCATGACCTTTGTCCAGAGTGGAATGCCTCCCCGGCTCCCGGCACATGATCAGTGCATGCTCAGTCACCATATCAGTGCCTGCTCAGCCACGTGATCACTGATGGCACAGTCACGTGATCAGCGCCTCTCAGTCACATGATCACCGTATGATAAACACGTGATCAGTGAACGACCAACCACGTGATCACTGCATGCGCGGTCAGGTGGTCAGTTCCTGATCAGCCACCTGATCAGTGCGTGCACAGTCCCCTGATCAGCGCCTGTCAGTCACTGATCACTGCCTGATAAACACGTGATCAGTGCCCGAACAGCCACGTCATCAGTGCATGCGCAGTCACGTGATCAGTGCATGATAGCCACGTGATCAGTGCGTGCACAGTCCCATGATCAGCTCCTGACAGTCACTGATCATTGCCTGATAAACACGTGATCAGTGCATGATGAGCCATGTGATCAGTGCCCGATCAGCCACGTCATCAGTGCATGCGCAGTCACGTCATCAGTGCATGATAGCCACGTGATCAGTGCATGCTCAGTCACGTGATCTGGACTTGATCAGCCAGGTGATCAGTGCCTGCAGAGTCACGTGATCAGGGCCTGCTGAGCTGCGTGATTCCTGCCGGCTCATCTGCATGACAATTGCCAGCTGAGCTGCGTGATTCCTGTCGGCTCATCTGCTTGACAATTGCCAGCTGAGCTGCGTGATTCCTGCCTGGTCACGTGCTTGATTATTGCCAGTTGAGCAGCATGATTCGTCACTGCTGAGCTCCATGCTTATTGCCTGCTGATTGCGTGGTTCGTGTCTGCTCAGCTCTTTGAGTATCGCCTCCTGAGGTCCCTGTTCGGTCGCCACCTGCCGGGGACCAGCCCCAACTGATCCAGGGTATTCGAAGGAGAGATGGCCTAGGCGACTATTTATATGCTAATCAGAGATGTCAAGAATAATAGTATGAGGAGAGCTCAGTAGGAAAATTCGGTGGAGAAAAGAGACTGAGTAGCTTGGTTTACGCGGAAGACCAATCAAACTTCAAGACAAGAAGTTTGCACCACTTACGTGGGCCGCAGGCGCCCTCTCGAATAGCGAAAGGTGCCTCACCCTAGACACCTTCTCGAGTGGGTCTTAGCAGCCCAGGCATAATTAGTGAGCGTGGTGGGTTCCGCGCTCCAGATGGAGACTCAGCTGGAAGTTAAAGGGAAGAATGACAAGGAACTTTATGAATTGGAGCTGTAAGTTAACTCTTTGACAGAGAGAGCGAGATGGTGGTGGGGGACAGCCCCCAGTGAAATCAGAGGTGAGAGCACAAAGCAATACAGTAGGCAGACTCCGGTTTTTTTGGGGGGAGATGCTCGAGAATATCCGGGTGGACTCCTGAGGCTCGATCCCGCATTTGCGTATGCCGAGCCTCCTTCCTCATGACCTTTGTCCAGAGTGGAATGCCTCCCCGGCTCCCGGCACATGATCAGTGCATGCTCAGTCACGATATCAGTGCCTGCTCAGCCACGTGATCACTGACGGCACAGTCACGTGATCAGCGCCTCTCAGTCACGTGATCACCGTATGATAAACACGTGATCAGTGAACGACCAGCCACGTGATCACTGCATGCGCGGTCAGGTGGTCAGTTCCTGATCAGCCACCTGATCAGTGCGTGCACAGTCCCCTGATCAGCGCCTGTCAGTCACTGATCACTGCCTGATAAACACGTGATCAGTGCCCGAACAGCCACGTCATCAGTGCATGCGCAGTCACGTGATCAGTGCATGATAGCCACGTGATCAGTGCGTGCACAGTCCCATGATCAGCGCCTGTCAGTCACTGATCATTGCCTGATAAACACGTGATCAGTGCATGATGAGCCATGTGATCAGTGCCCGATCAGCCACGTCATCAGTGCATGCGCAGTCACGTCATCAGTGCATGATAGCCACGTGATCAGTGCATGCTCAGTCACGTGATCTGGACTTGATCAGCCAGGTGATCAGTGCCTGCAGAGTCACGTGATCAGGGCCTGCTGAGCTGCGTGATTCCTGCCGGCTCATCTGCATGACAATTGCCAGCTGAGCTGCGTGATTCCTGTCGGCTCATCTGCTTGACAATTGCCAGCTGAGCTGCGTGATTCCTGCCTGGTCACGTGCTTGATTATTGCCAGTTGAGCAGCATGATTCGTCACTGCTGAGCTCCATGCTTATTGCCTGCTGATTGCGTGGTTCGTGTCTGCTCAGCTCTTTGAGTATCGCCTCCTGAGGTCCCTGTTCGGTCGCCACCTGCCGGGGACCAGCCCCAACTGATCCAGGGTATTCGAAGGAGAGATGGCCTAGGCGACTATTTATATGCTAATCAGAGATGTCAAGAATAATAGTATGAGGAGAGCTCAGTAGGAAAATTCGGTGGAGAAAAGAGACTGAGTAGCTTGGTTTACGCGGAAGACCAATCAAACTTCAAGACAAGAAGTTTGCACCACTTACGTAGGCCGCAGGCGCCCTCTCGAATAGCGAAAGGTGCCTCACCCTAGACACCTTCTCGAGTGGGTCTTAGCAGCCCAGGCATAATTAGTGAGCGTGGTGGGTTCCGCGCTCCAGATGGAGACTCAGCTGGAAGTTAAAGGGAAGAATGACAAGGAACTTTATGAATTGGAGCTGTAAGTTAACTCTTTGACAGAGAGAGCGAGATGGTGGTGGGGGACAGCCCCCAGTGAAATCAGAGGTGAGAGCACAAAGCAATACAGTAGGCAGACTCTGGGTTTTTTGGGGGGAGATGCTCGAAAATATCCGGGTGGACTCCTGAGGCTCGATCCCGCATTTGCGTATGCCGAGCCTCCTTCCTCATGACCTTTGTCCAGAGTGGAATGCCTCCCCGGCTCCCGGCACATGATCAGTGCATGCTCAGTCACGATATCAGTGCATGCTCAGCCACGTGATCACTGACGGCACAGTCACGTGATCAGCGCCTCTCAGTCACGTGATCACCGTATGATAAACACGTGATCAGTGAACGACCAGCCACGTGATCACTGCATGCGCGGTCAGGTGGTCAGTTCCTGATCAGCCACCTGATCAGTGCGTGCACAGTCCCCTGATCAGCGCCTGTCAGTCACTGATCACTGCCTGATAAACAGGTGATCAGTGCCCGAACAGCCACGTCATCAGTGCATGCGCAGTCACGTGATCAGTGCATGATAGCCACGTGATCAGTGCGTGCACAGTCCCATGATCAGCGCCTGTCAGTCACTGATCATTGCCTGATAAACACGTGATCAGTGCATGATGAGCCATGTGATCAGTGCCCGATCAGCCACGTCATCAGTGCATGCGCAGTCACGTCATCAGTGCATGATAGCCACGTGATCAGTGCATGCTCAGTCACGTGATCTGGACTTGATCAGCCAGGTGATCAGTGCCTGCAGAGTCACGTGATCAGGGCCTGCTGAGCTGCATGATTCCTGTCGGCTCATCTGCTTGACAATTGCCAGCTGAGCTGCGTGATTCCTGCCTGGTCACGTGCTTGATTATTGCCAGTTGAGCAGCATGATTCGTCACTGCTGAGCTCCATGCTTATTGCCTGCTGATTGCGTGGTTCGTGTCTGCTCAGCTCTTTGAGTATCGCCTCCTGAGGTCCCTGTTCGGTCGCCACCTGCCGGGGACCAGCCCCAACTGATCCAGGGTATTCGAAGGAGAGATGGCCTAGGCGACTATTTATATGCTAATCAGAGATGTCAAGAATAATAGTATGAGGAGAGCTCAGTAGGAAAATTCGGTGGAGAAAAGAGACTGAGGAGCTTGGTTTACGCGGAAGACCAATCAAACTTCAAGACAAGAAGTTTGCACCACTTACGTAGGCCGCAGGCGCCCTCTCGAATAGCGAAAGGTGCCTCACCCTAGACACCTTCTCGAGTGGGTCTTAGCAGCCCAGGCATAATTAGTGAGCGTGGTGGGTTCCGCGCTCCAGATGGAGACTCAGCTGGAAGTTAAAGGGAAGAATGACAAGGAACTTTATGAATTGGAGCTGTAAGTTAACTCTTTGACAGAGAGAGCGAGATGGTGGTGGGGGACAGCCCCCAGTGAAATCAGAGGTGAGAGCACAAAGCAATACAGTAGGCAGACTCTGGGTTTTTTGGGGGGAGATGCTCGAGAACATCCGGGTGGACTCCTGAGGCTCGATCCCGCATTTGCGTATGCCGAGCCTCCTTCCTCATGACCTTTGTCCAGAGTGGAATGCCTCCCCGGCTCCCGGCACATGATCAGTGCATGCTCAGTCACGATATCAGTGCCTGCTCAGCCACGTGATCACTGACGGCACAGTCACGTGATCAGCGCCTCTCAGTCACGTGATCACCGTATGATAAACATGTGATCAGTGAACGACCAGCCACGTGATCACTGCATGCGCGGTCAGGTGGTCAGTTCCTGATCAGCCACCTGATCAGTGCGTGCACAGTCCCCTGATCAGCGCCTGTCAGTCACTGATCACTGCCTGATAAACACGTGATCAGTGCCCGAACAGCCACGTCATCGGTGCATGCGCAGTCACGTGATCAGTGCATGATAGCCACGTGATCAGTGCGTGCACAGTCCCATGATCAGCGCCTGTCAGTCACTGATCATTGCCTGATAAACACGTGATCAGTGCATGATGAGCCATGTGATCAGTGCCCGATCAGCCACGTCATCAGTGCATGCGCAGTCACGTCATCAGTGCATGATAGCCACGTGATCAGTGCATGCTCAGTCACGTGATCTGTACTTGATCAGCCACGTGATCAGTGCCTGCAGAATCACGTGATCAGGGCCTGCTGAGCTGCGTGATTCCTGCCGGCTCATCTGCATGACAATTGCCAGCTGAGCTGCGTGATTCCTGTCGGCTCATCTGCTTGACAATTGCCAGCTGAGCTGCGTGATTCCTGCCTGGTCACGTGCTTGATTATTGCCAGTTGAGCAGCATGATTCGTCACTGCTGAGCTCCATGCTTATTGCCTGCTGATTGCGTGGTTCGTGTCTGCTCAGCTCTTTGAGTATCGCCTCCTGAGGTCCCTGTTCGGTCGCCACCTGTCGGGGACCAGCCCCAACTGATCCAGGGTATTCGAAGGAGAGATGGCCTAGGCGACTATTTATATGCTAATCAGAGATGTCAAGAATAATAGTATGAGGAGAGCTCAGTAGGAAAATTCGGTGGAGAAAAGAGACTGAGTAGCTTGGTTTACGCGGAAGACCAATCAAACTTCAAGACAAGAAGTTTGCACCACTTACGTAGGCCGCAGGCGCCCTCTCGAATAGCGAAAGGTGCCTCACCCTAGACACCTTCTCGAGTGGGTCTTAGCAGCCCAGGCATAATTAGTGAGCGTGGTGGGTTCCGCGCTCCAGATGGAGACTCAGCTGGAAGTTAAAGGGAAGAATGACAAGGAACTTTATGAATTGGAGCTGTAAGTTAACTCTTTGACAGAGAGAGCGAGATGGTGGTGGGGGACAGCCCCCAGTGAAATCAGAGGTGAGAGCACAAAGCAATACAGTAGGCAGACTCCGGTTTTTTTGGGGGAGATGCTCGAGAATATCCGGGTGGACTCCTGAGGCTCGATCCCGCATTTGCGTATGCCGAGCCTCCTTCCTCATGACCTTTGTCCAGAGTGGAATGCCTCCCCGGCTCCCGGCACATGATCAGTGCATGCTCAGTCACGATATCAGTGCATGCTCAGCCACGTGATCACTGACGGCACAGTCACGTGATCAGCGCCTCTCAGTCACGTGATCACCGTATGATAAACACGTGATCAGTGAACGACCAGCCACGTGATCACTGCATGCGCGGTCAGGTGGTCAGTTCCTGATCAGCCACCTGATCAGTGCGTGCACAGTCCCCTGATCAGCGCCTGTCAGTCACTGATCACTGCCTGATAAACACGTGATCAGTGCCCGAACAGCCACGTCATCAGTGCATGCGCAGTCACGTGATCAGTGCATGATAGCCACGTGATCAGTGCGTGCACAGTCCCATGATCAGCGCCTGTCAGTCACTGATCATTGCCTGATAAACACGTGATCAGTGCATGATGAGCCATGTGATCAGTGCCCGATCAGCCACGTCATCAGTGCATGCGCAGTCACGTCATCAGTGCATGATAGCCACGTGATCAGTGCATGCTCAGTCACGTGATCTGGACTTGATCAGCCAGGTGATCAGTGCCTGCAGAATCACGTGATCAGGGCCTGCTGAGCTGCGTGATTCCTGCCGGCTCATCTGCATGACAATTGCCAGCTGAGCTGCGTGATTCCTGTCGGCTCATCTGCTTGACAATTGCCAGCTGAGCTGCGTGATTCCTGCCTGGTCACGTGCTTGATTATTGCCAGTTGAGCAGCATGATTCGTCACTGCTGAGCTCCATGCTTATTGCCTGCTGATTGCGTGGTTCGTGTCTGCTCAGCTCTTTGAGTATCGCCTCCTGAGGTCCCTGTTCGGTCGCCACCTGCCGGGGACCAGCCCCAACTGATCCAGGGTATTCGAAGGAGAGATGGCCTAGGCGACTATTTATATGCTAATCAGAGATGTCAAGAATAATAGTATGAGGAGAGCTCAGTAGGAAAATTCGGTGGAGAAAAGAGACTGAGTAGCTCGGTTTACGCGGAAGACCAATCAAACTTCAAGACAAGAAGTTTGCACCACTTACGTAGGCCGCAGGCGCCCTCTCGAATAGCGAAAGGTGCCTCACCCTAGACACCTTCTCGAGTGGGTCTTAGCAGCCCAGGCATAATTAGTGAGCGTGGTGGGTTCCGCGCTCCAGATGGAGACTCAGCTGGAAGTTAAAGGGAAGAATGACAAGGAACTTTATGAATTGGAGCTTTAAGTTAACTCTTTGACAGAGAGAGCGAGATGGTGGTGGGGGACAGCCCCCAGTGAAATCAGAGGTGAGAGCACAAAGCAATACAGTAGGAAGACTCCGGTTTTTTTGGGGGGAGATGCTCGAAAATATCCGGGTGGACTCCTGAGGCTCCATCCCGCATTTGCGTATGCCGAGCCTCCTTCCTCATGACCTGTGTCCAGAGTGGAATGCCTCCCCGGCCCCCGGCACATGATCAGTGCATGCTCAGTCACGATATCAGTGCATGCTCAGCCACGTGATCACTGACGGCACAGTCACGTGATCAGCGCCTCTCAGTCACGTGATCACCGTATGATAAACACGTGATCAGTGAACGACCAGCCACGTGATCACTGCATGCGCGGTCAGGTGGTCAGTTCCTGATCAGCCACCTGATCAGTGCGTGCACAGTCCCCTGATCAGCGCCTGTCAGTCACTGATCACTGCCTGATAAACACGTGATCAGTGCCCGAACAGCCACGTCATCAGTGCATGCGCAGTCACGTGATCAGTGCATGATAGCCACGTGATCAGTGCGTGCACAGTCCCATGATCAGCGCCTGTCAGTCACTGATCATTGCCTGATAAACACGTGATCAGTGCATGATGAGCCATGTGATCAGTGCCCGAACAGCCACGTCATCAGTGCATGCGCAGTCACGTCATCAGTGCATGATAGCCACGTGATCAGTGCATGCTCAGTCACGTGATCTGGACTTGATCAGCCAGGTGATCAGTGCCTGCAGAATCACGTGATCAGGGCCTGCTGAGCTGCGTGATTCCTGCCGGCTCATCTGCATGACAATTGCCAGCTGAGCTGCGTGATTCCTGTCGGCTCATCTGCTTGACAATTGCCAGCTGAGCTGCGTGATTCCTGCCTGGTCACGTGCTTGATTATTGCCAGTTGAGCAGCATGATTCGTCACTGCTGAGCTCCATGCTTATTGCCTGCTGATTGCGTGGTTCGTGTATGCTCAGCTCTTTGAGTATCGCCTCCTGAGGTCCCTGTTCGGTCGCCACCTGCCGGGGACCAGCCCCAACTGATCCAGGGTATTCGAAGGAGAGATGGCCTAGGCGACTATTTATATGCTAATCAGAGATGTCAAGAATAATAGTATGAGGAGAGCTCAGTAGGAAAATTCGGTGGAGAAAAGAGACTGAGTAGCTTGGTTTACGCGGAAGACCAATCAAACTTCAAGACAAGAAGTTTGCACCACTTACGTAGGCCGCAGGCGCCCTCTCGAATAGCGAAAGGTGCCTCACCCTAGACACCTTCTCGAGTGGGTCTTAGCAGCCCAGGCATAATTAGTGAGCGTGGTGGGTTCCGCGCTCCAGATGGAGACTCAGCTGGAAGCTAAAGGGAAGAATGACAAGGAACTTTATGAATTGGAGCTGTAAGTTAACTCTTTGACAGAGAGAGCGAGATGGTGGTGGGGGACAGCCCCCAGTGAAATCAGAAGTGAGAGCACAAAGCAATACAGTAGGCAGACTCCGGTTTTTTTTGGGGGGAGATGCTCGAAAATATCCAGGTGAACTCCTGAGGCTCGATCCCGCATTTGCGTATGCCGAGCCTCCTTCCTCATGACCTTTGTCCAGAGTGGAATGCCTCCCCGGCCCCCGGCACATGATCAGTGCATGCTCAGTCACGATATCAGTGCATGCTCAGCCACGTGATCACTGACGGCACAGTCACGTGATCAGCGCCTCTCAGTCACGTGATCACCGTATGATAAACACGTGATCAGTGAACGACCAGCCACGTGATCACTGCATGCGCGGTCAGGTGGTCAGTTCCTGATCAGCCACCTGATCAGTGCGTGCACAGTCCCCTGATCAGCGCCTGTCAGTCACTGATCACTGCCTGATAAACACGTGATCAGTGCCCGAACAGCCACGTCATCAGTGCATGCGCAGTCACGTGATCAGTGCATGATAGCCACGTGATCAGTGCGTGCACAGTCCCATGATCAGCGCCTGTCAGTCACTGATCATTGCCTGATAAACACGTGATCAGTGCATGATGAGCCATGTGATCAGTGCCCGATCAGCCACGTCATCAGTGCATGCGCAGTCACGTCATCAGTGCATGATAGCCACGTGATCAGTGCATGCTCAGTCACGTGATCTGGACTTGATCAGCCAGGTGATCAGTGCCTGCAGAATCACGTGATCAGGGCCTGCTGAGCTGCGTGATTCCTGCCGGCTCATCTGCATGACAATTGCCAGCTGAGCTGCGTGATTCCTGTCGGCTCATCTGCTTGACAATTGCCAGCTGAGCTGCGTGATTCCTGCCTGGTCACGTGCTTGATTATTGCCAGTTGAGCAGCATGATTCGTCACTGCTGAGCTCCATGCTTATTGCCTGCTGATTGCGTGGTTCGTGTCTGCTCAGCTCTTTGAGTATCGCCTCCTGAGGTCCCTGTTCGGTCGCCACCTGCCGGGGACCAGCCCCAACTGATCCAGGGTATTCGAAGGAGAGATGGCCTAGGCGACTATTTATATGCTAATCAGAGATGTCAAGAATAATAGTATGAGGAGAGCTCAGTAGGAAAATTCGGTGGAGAAAAGAGACTGAGTAGCTTGGTTTACGCGGAAGACCAATCAAATTTCAAGACAAGAAGTTTGCCCCACTTACGTAGGCCGCAGGCGCCCTCTCGAATAGCGAAAGGTGCCTCACCCTAGACACCTTCTCGAGTGGGTCTTAGCAGCCCAGGCATAATTAGTGAGCGTGGTGGGTTCCGCGCTCCAGATGGAGACTCAGCTGGAAGTTAAAGGGAAGAATGACAAGGAACTTTATGAATTGGAGCTGTAAGTTAACTCTTTGACAGAGAGAGCGAGATGGTGGTGGGGGACAGCCCCCAGTGAAATCAGAAGTGAGAGCACAAAGCAATACAGTAGGCAGACTCTGGGTTTTTTTGGGGGGAGATGCTCGAAAATATCCGGGTGGACTCCTGAGGCTCGATCCCGCATTTGCGTATGCCGAGCCTCCTTCCTCATGACCTTTGTCCAGAGTGGAATGCCTCCCCGGCTCCCGGCACAAGATCAGTGCATGCTCAGTCACGATATCAGTGCATGCTCAGCCACGTGATCACTGACGGCACAGTCACGTGATCAGCGCCTCTCAGTCACGTGATCACCGTATGATAAACACATGATCAGTGAACGACCAGCCACGTGATCACTGCATGCGCGGTCAGGTGGTCAGTTCCTGATCAGCCACCTGATCAGTGCGTGCACAGTCCCCTGATCGGCGCCTGTCGGTCACTGATCACTGCCTGATAAACATGTGATCAGTGCCCGAACAGCCACGTCATCAGTGCATGCGCAGTCACGTGATCAGTGCATGATAGCCACGTGATCAGTGCGTGCACAGTCCCATGATCAGCGCCTGTCAGTCACTGATCATTGCCTGATAAACACGTGATCAGTGCATGAGGAGCCATGTGATCAGTGCCCGATCAGCCACGTCATCAGTGCATGCGTAGGCACGTCATCAGTGCATGATAGCCACGTGATCAGTGCATGCTCAGTCACGTGATCTGGACTTGATCAGCCAGGTGATCAGTGCCTGCAGAATCACGTGATCAGGGCCTGCTGAGCTGCGTGATTCCTGCCGGCTCATCTGCATGACAATTGCCAGCTGAGCTGCGTGATTCCTGTCGGCTCATCTGCTTGACAATTGCCAGCTGAGCTGCGTGATTCCTGCCTGGTCACGTGCTTGATTATTGCCAGTTGAGCAGCATGATTCGTCACTGCTGAGCTCCATGCTTATTGCCTGCTGATTGCGTGGTTCGTGTCTGCTCAGCTCTTTGAGTATCGCCTCCTGAGGTCCCTGTTCGGTCGCCACCTGCCGGGGACCAGCCCCAACTGATCCAGGGTATTCGAAGGAGAGATGGCCTAGGCGACTATTTATATGCTAATCAGAGATGTCAAGAATAATAGTATGAGGAGAGCTCAGTAGGAAAATTCGGTGGAGAAAAGAGACTGAGTAGCTTGGTTTACGCGGAAGACCAATCAAACTTCAAGACAAGAAGTTTGCACCACTTACGTAGGCCGCAGGCGCCCTCTCGAATAGCGAAAGGTGCCTCACCCTAGACACCTTCTCGAGTGGGTCTTAGCAGCCCAGGCATAATTAGTGAGCGTGGTGGGTTCCGCGCTCCAGATGGAGACTCAGCTGGAAGTTAAAGGGAAGAATGACAAGGAACTTTATGAATTGGAGCTGTAAGTTAACTCTTTGACAGAGAGAGCGAGATGGTGGTGGGGGACAGCCCCCAGTGAAATCAGAAGTGAGAGCACAAAGCAATACAGTAGGCAGACTCCGGTTTTTTTGGGGGAGATGCTCGAGAATATCCGGGTGGACTCCTGAGGCTCGATCCCGCATTTGCGTATGCCGAGCCTCCTTCCTCATGACCTTTGTCCAGAGTGGAATGCCTCCCCGGCTCCCGGCACATGATCAGTGCATGCTCAGTCACGATATCAGTGCCTGCTCAGCCACGTGATCACTGACGGCACAGTCACGTGATCAGCGCCTCTCAGTCACGTGATCACCGTATGATAAACACGTGATCAGTGAACGACCAGCCACGTGATCACTGCATGCGCGGTCAGGTGGTCAGTTCCTGATCAGCCACCTGATCAGTGCGTGCACAGTCCCCTGATCAGCGCCTGTCAGTCACTGATCACTGCCTGATAAACACGTGATCAGTGCCCGAACAGCCACGTCATCAGTGCATGCGCAGTCACGTGATCAGTGCATGATAGCCACGTGATCAGTGCGTGCACAGTCCCATGATCAGCGCCTGTCAGTCACTGATCATTGCCTGATAAACACGTGATCAGTGCATGATGAGCCATGTGATCAGTGCCCGATCAGCCACGTCATCAGTGCATGCGCAGTCACGTCATCAGTGCATGATAGCCACGTGATCAGTGCATGCTCAGTCACGTGATCTGTACTTGATCAGCCACGTGATCTGTGCCTGCAGAATCACGTGATCAGGGCCTGCTGAGCTGCGTGATTCCTGCCGGCTCATCTGCATGACAATTGCCAGCTGAGCTGCGTGATTCCTGTCGGCTCATCTGCTTGACAATTGCCAGCTGAGCTGCGTGATTCCTGCCTGGTCACGTGCTTGATTATTGCCAGTTGAGCAGCATGATTCGTCACTGCTGAGCTCCATGCTTATTGCCTGCTGATTGCGTGGTTCGTGTCTGCTCAGCTCTTTGAGTATCGCCTCCTGAGGTCCCTGTTCGGTCGCCACCTGCCGGGGACCAGCCCCAACTGATCCAGGGTATTCGAAGGAGAGATGGCCTAGGCGACTATTTATATGCTAATCAGAGATGTCAAGAATAATAGTATGAGGAGAGCTCAGTAGGAAAATTCGGTGGAGAAAAGAGACTGAGTAGCTTGGTTTACGCGGAAGACCAATCAAACTTCAAGACAAGAAGTTTGCACCACTTACGTAGGCCGCAGGCGCCCTCTCGAATAGCGAAAGGTGCCTCACCCTAGACACCTTCTCGAGTGGGTCTTAGCAGCCCAGGCATAATTAGTGAGCGTGGTGGGTTCCGCGCTCCAGATGGAGACTCAGCTGGAAGTTAAAGGGAAGAATGACAAGGAACTTTATGAATTGGAGCTGTAAGTTAACTCTTTGACAGAGAGAGCGAGATGGTGGTGGGGGACAGCCCCCAGTGAAATCAGAAGTGAGAGCACAAAGCAATACAGTAGGCAGACTCCGGTTTTTTGGGGGGAGATGCTCGAAAATATCCGGGTGGACTCCTGAGGCTCGATCCCGCATTTGCGTATGCCGAGCCTCCTTCCTCATGACCTTTGTCCAGAGTGGAATGCCTCCCCGGCCCCCGGCACATGATCAGTGCATGCTCAGTCACGATATCAGTGCCTGCTCAGCCACGTGATCACTGACGGCACAGTCACGTGATCAGCGCCTCTCAGTCACGTGATCACCGTATGATAAACACGTGATCAGTGAACGACCAGCCACGTGATCACTGCATGCGCGGTCAGGTGGTCAGTTCCTGATCAGCCACCTGATCAGTGCGTGCACAGTCCCCTGATCAGCGCCTGTCAGTCACTGATCACTGCCTGATAAACACGTGATCAGTGCCCGAACAGCCACGTCATCAGTGCATGCGCAGTCACGTGATCAGTGCATGATAGCCACGTGATCAGTGCGTGCACAGTCCCATGATCAGCGCCTGTCAGTCACTGATCATTGCCTGATAAACACGTGATCAGTGCATGATGAGCCATGTGATCAGTGCCCGATCAGCCACGTCATCAGTGCATGCGCAGTCACGTCATCAGTGCATGATAGCCACGTGATCAGTGCATGCTCAGTCACGTGATCTGTACTTGATCAGCCACGTGATCTGTGCCTGCAGAATCACGTGATCAGGGCCTGCTGAGCTGCGTGATTCCTGCCGGCTCATCTGCATGACAATTGCCAGCTGAGCTGCGTGATTCCTGTCGGCTCATCTGCTTGACAATTGCCAGCTGAGCTGCGTGATTCCTGCCTGGTCACGTGCTTGATTATTGCCAGTTGAGCAGCATGATTCGTCACTGCTGAGCTCCATGCTTATTGCCTGCTGATTGCGTGGTTCGTGTCTGCTCAGCTCTTTGAGTATCGCCTCCTGAGGTCCCTGTTCGGTCGCCACCTGCCGGGGACCAGCCCCAACTGATCCAGGGTATTCGAAGGAGAGATGGCCTAGGCGACTATTTATATGCTAATCAGAGATGTCAAGAATAATAGTATGAGGAGAGCTCAGTAGGAAAATTCGGTGGAGAAAAGAGACTGAGTAGCTTGGTTTACGCGGAAGACCAATCAAACTTCAAGACAAGAAGTTTGCACCACTTACGTAGGCCGCAGGCGCCCTCTCGAATAGCGAAAGGTGCCTCACCCTAGACACCTTCTCGAGTGGGTCTTAGCAGCCCAGGCATAATTAGTGAGCGTGGTGGGTTCCGCGCTCCAGATGGAGACTCAGCTGGAAGTTAAAGGGAAGAATGACAAGGAACTTTATGAATTGGAGCTGTAAGTTAACTCTTTGACAGAGAGAGCGAGATGGTGGTGGGGGACAGCCCCCAGTGAAATCAGAAGTGAGAGCACAAAGCAATACAGTAGGCAGACTCTGGGTTTTTTTGGGGGGAGATGCTCGAAAATATCCGGGTGGACTCCTGAGGCTCGATCCCGCATTTGCGTATGCCGAGCCTCCTTCCTCATGACCTTTGTCCAGAGTGGAATGCCTCCCCGGCTCCCGGCACATGATCAGTGCATGCTCAGTCACGATATCAGTGCATGCTCAGCCACGTGATCACTGACGGCACAGTCACGTGATCAGCGCCTCTCAGTCACGTGATCACCGTATGATAAACACGTGATCAGTGAACGACCAGCCACGTGATCACTGCATGCGCAGTCAGGTGGTCAGTTCCTGATCAGCCACCTGATCAGTGCGTGCACAGTCCCCTGATCAGCGCCTGTCAGTCACTGATCACTGCCTGATAAACACGTGATCAGTGCCCGAACAGCCACGTCATCAGTGCATGCGCAGTCACGTGATCAGTGCATGATAGCCACGTGATCAGTGCGTGCACAGTCCCATGATCAGCGCCTGTCAGTCACTGATCATTGCCTGATAAACACGTGATCAGTGCATGATGAGCCATGTGATCAGTGCCTGATCAGCCACGTCATCAGTGCATGCGCAGTCACGTCATCAGTGCATGATAGCCACGTGATCAGTGCATGCTCAGTCACGTGATCTGTACTTGATCAGCCAGGTGATCAGTGCCTGCAGAATCACGTGATCAGGGCCTGCTGAGCTGCGTGATTCCTGCCGGCTCATCTGCATGACAATTGCCATCTGAGATGCGTGATTCCTGTCGGCTCATCTGCTTGACAATTGCCAGCTGAGCTGCGTGATTCCTGCCTGGTCACGTGCTTGATTATTGCCAGTTGAGCAGCATGATTCGTCACTGCTGAGCTCCATGCTTATTGCCTGCTGATTGCGTGGTTCGTGTCTGCTCAGCTCTTTGAGTATCGCCTCCTGAGGTCCCTGTTCGGTCGCCACCTGCCGGGGACCAGCCCCAACTGATCCAGGGTATTCGAAGGAGAGATGGCCTAGGCGACTATTTATATGCTAATCAGAGATGTCAAGAATAATAGTATGAGGAGAGCTCAGTAGGAAAATTCGGTGGAGAAAAGAGACTGAGTACCTTGGTTTACGCGGAAGACCAATCAAACTTCAAGACAAGAAGTTTGCACCACTTACGTAGGCCGCAGGCGCCCTCTTGAATAGCGAAAGGTGCCTCACCCTAGACACCTTCTGGAGTGGGTCTTAGCAGCCCAGGCATAATTAGTGAGCGTGGTGGGTTCTGCGCTCCAGATGGAGACTCAGCTGGAAGTTAAAGGGAAGAATGACAAGGAACTTTATGAATTGGAGCTGTAAGTTAACTCTTTGACAGAGAGAGCGAGATGGTGGTGGGGGACAGCCCCCAGTGAAATCAGAAGTGAGAGCACAAAGCAATACAGTAGGCAGACTCTGGGTTTTTTTGGGGGGAGATGCTCGAAAATATCCAGGTGAACTCCTGAGGCTCGATCCCACATTTGCGTATGCCGAGCCTCCTTCCTCATGACCTTTGTCCAGAGTGGAATGCCTCCCCGGCTCCCGGCACATGATCAGTGCATGCTCAGTCACGATATCAGTGCATGCTCAGCCACGTGATCACTGACGGCACAGTCACGTGATCAGCGCCTCTCAGTCACGTGATCACCGTATGATAAACACGTGATCAGTGAACGACCAGCCACGTGATCACTGCATGCGCAGTCAGGTGGTCAGTTCCTGATCAGCCACCTGATCAGTGCGTGCACAGTCCCCTGATCAGCGCCTGTCAGTCACTGATCACTGCCTGATAAACACGTGATCAGTGCCCGAACAGCCACGTCATCAGTGCATGCGCAGTCACGTGATCAGTGCATGATAGCCACGTGATCAGTGCGTGCACAGTCCCATGATCAGCGCCTGTCAGTCACTGATCATTGCCTGATAAACACGTGATCAGTGCATGATGAGCCATGTGATCAGTGCCTGATCAGCCACGTCATCAGTGCATGCGCAGTCACGTCATCAGTGCATGATAGCCACGTGATCAGTGCATGCTCAGTCACGTGATCTGTACTTGATCAGCCAGGTGATCTGTGCCTGCAGAATCACGTGATCAGGGCCTGCTGAGCTGCGTGATTCCTGCCGGCTCATCTGCATGACAATTGCCATCTGAGCTGCGTGATTCCTGTCGGCTCATCTGCTTGACAATTGCCAGCTGAGCTGCGTGATTCCTGCCTGGTCACGTGCTTGATTATTGCCAGTTGAGCAGCATGATTCGTCACTGCTGAGCTCCATGCTTATTGCCTGCTGATTGCGTGGTTCGTGTCTGCTCAGCTCTTTGAGTATCGCCTCCTGAGGTCCCTGTTCGGTCGCCACCTGCCGGGGACCAGCCCCAACTGATCCAGGGTATTCGAAGGAGAGATGGCCTAGGCGACTATTTATATGCTAATCAGAGATGTCAAGAATAATAGTATGAGGAGAGCTCAGTAGGAAAATTCGGTGGAGAAAAGAGACTGAGTAGCTTGGTTTACGCGGAAGACCAATCAAACTTCAAGACAAGAAGTTTGCACCACTTACGTAGGCCGCAGGCGCCCTCTCGAATAGCGAAAGGTGCCTCACCCTAGACACCTTCTCGAGTGGGTCTTAGCAGCCCAGGCATAATTAGTGAGCGTGGTGGGTTCCGCGCTCCAGATGGAGACTCAGCTGGAAGTTAAAGGGAAGAATGACAAGGAACTTTATGAATTGGAGCTGTAAGTTAACTCTTTGACAGAGAGAGCGAGATGGTGGTGGGGGACAGCCCCCAGTGAAATCAGTAGTGAGAGCACAAAGCAATACAGTAGGCAGACTCTGGGTTTTTTTGGGGGGAGATGCTCGAAAATATCCGGGTGGACTCCTGAGGTTCGATCCCGCATTTGCGTATGCCGAGCCTCCTTCCTCATGACCTTTGTCCAGAGTGGAATGCCTCCCCGGCTCCCGGCACATGATCAGTGCATGCTCAGTCACGATATCAGTGCATGCTCAGCCACGTGATCACTGACGGCACAGTCACGTGATCAGCGCCTCTCAGTCACGTGATCACCGTATGATAAACACGTGATCAGTGAACGACCAGCCACGTGATCACTGCATGCGCAGTCAGGTGGTCAGTTCCTGATCAGCCACCTGATCAGTGCGTGCACAGTCCCCTGATCAGCGCCTGTCAGTCACTGATCACTGCCTGATAAACACGTGATCAGTGCCCGAACAGCCACGTCATCAGTGCATGCGCAGTCACGTGATCAGTGCATGATAGCCACGTGATCAGTGCGTGCACAGTCCCATGATCAGCGCCTGTCAGTCACTGATCATTGCCTGATAAACACGTGATCAGTGCATGATGAGCCATGTGATCAGTGCCTGATCAGCCACGTCATCAGTGCATGCGCAGTCACGTCATCAGTGCATGATAGCCACGTGATCAGTGCATGCTCAGTCACGTGATCTGTACTTGATCAGCCACGTGATCTGTGCCTGCAGAATCACGTGATCAGGGCCTGCTGAGCTGAGTGATTCCTGCCGGCTCATCTGCATGACAATTGCCATCTGAGCTGCGTGATTCCTGTCGGCTCATCTGCTTGACAATTGCCAGCTGAGCTGCGTGATTCCTGCCTGGTCACGTGCTTGATTATTGCCAGTTGAGCAGCATGATTCGTCACTGCTGAGCTCCATGCTTATTGCCTGCTGATTGCGTGGTTCGTGTCTGCTCAGCTCTTTGAGTATCGCCTCCTGAGGTCCCTGTTCGGTCGCCACCTGCCGGGGACCAGCCCCAACTGATCCAGGGTATTCGAAGGAGAGATGGCCTAGGCGACTATTTATATGCTAATCAGAGATGTCAAGAATAATAGTATGAGGAGAGCTCAGTAGGAAAATTCGGTGGAGAAAAGAGACTGAGTAGCTTGGTTTACGCGGAAGACCAATCAAACTTCAAGACAAGAAGTTTGCACCACTTACGTAGGCCGCAGGCGCCCTCTCGAATAGCGAAAGGTGCCTCACCCTAGACACCTTCTCGAGTGGGTCTTAGCAGCCCAGGCATAATTAGTGAGCGTGGTGGGTTCCGCGCTCCAGATGGAGACTCAGCTGGAAGTTAAAGGGAAGAATGACAAGGAACTTTATGAATTGGAGCTGTAAGTTAACTCTTTGACAGAGAGAGCGAGATGGTGGTGGGGGACAGCCCCCAGTGAAATCAGAAGTGAGAGCACAAAGCAATACAGTAGGCAGACTCTGGGTTTTTTTGGGGGGAGATGCTCGAAAATATCCGGGTGGACTCCTGAGGCTCGATCCCGCATTTGCGTATGCCGAGCCTCCTTCCTCATGACCTTTGTCCAGAGTGGAATGCCTCCCCGGCTCCCGGCACATGATCAGTGCATGCTCAGTCACGATATCAGTGCATGCTCAGCCACGTGATCACTGACGGCACAGTCACGTGATCAGCGCCTCTCAGTCACGTGATCACCGTATGATAAACACGTGATCAGTGAACGACCAGCCACGTGATCACTGCATGCGCAGTCAGGTGGTCAGTTCCTGATCAGCCACCTGATCAGTGCGTGCACAGTCCCCTGATCAGCGCCTGTCAGTCACTGATCACTGCCTGATAAACACGTGATCAGTGCCCGAACAGCCACGTCATCAGTGCATGCGCAGTCACGTGATCAGTGCATGATAGCCACGTGATCAGTGCGTGCACAGTCCCATGATCAGCGCCTGTCAGTCACTGATCATTGCCTGATAAACACGTGATCAGTGCATGATGAGCCATGTGATCAGTGCCTGATCAGCCACGTCATCAGTGCATGCGCAGTCACGTCATCAGTGCATGATAGCCACGTGATCAGTGCATGCTCAGTCACGTGATCTGTACTTGATCAGCCAGGTGATCTGTGCCTGCAGAATCACGTGATCAGGGCCTGCTGAGCTGCGTGATTCCTGCCGGCTCATCTGCATGACAATTGCCATCTGAGCTGCGTGATTCCTGTCGGCTCATCTGCTTGACAATTGCCAGCTGAGCTGCGTGATTCCTGCCTGGTCACGTGCTTGATTATTGCCAGTTGAGCAGCATGATTCGTCACTGCTGAGCTCCATGCTTATTGCCTGCTGATTGCGTGGTTCGTGTCTGCTCAGCTCTTTGAGTATCGCCTCCTGAGGTCCCTGTTCGGTCGCCACCTGCCGGGGACCAGCCCCAACTGATCCAGGGTATTCGAAGGAGAGATGGCCTAGGCGACTATTTATATGCTAATCAGAGATGTCAAGAATAATAGTATGAGGAGAGCTCAGTAGGAAAATTCGGTGGAGAAAAGAGACTGAGTAGCTTGGTTTACGCGGAAGACCAATCAAACTTCAAGACAAGAAGTTTGCACCACTTACGTAGGCCGCAGGCGCCCTCTCGAATAGCGAAAGGTGCCTCACCCTAGACACCTTCTCGAGTGGGTCTTAGCAGCCCAGGCATAATTAGTGAGCGTGGTGGGTTCCGCGCTCCAGATGGAGACTCAGCTGGAAGTTAAAGGGAAGAATGACAAGGAACTTTATGAATTGGAGCTGTAAGTTAACTCTTTGACAGAGAGAGCGAGATGGTGGTGGGGGACAGCCCCCAGTGAAATCAGAGGTGAGAGCACAAAGCAATACAGTAGGCAGACTCTGGGTTTTTTTGGGGGGAGATGCTCGAAAATATCCAGGTGAACTCCTGAGGCTCGATCCCGCATTTGCGTATGCCGAGCCTCCTTCCTCATGACCTTTGTCCAGAGTGGAATGCCTCCCCGGCTCCCGGCACATGATCAGTGCATGCTCAGTCACGATATCAGTGCCTGCTCAGCCACGTGATCACTGACGGCACAGTCACGTGATCAGCGCCTCTCAGTCACGTGATCACCGTATGATAAACACGTGATCAGTGAACGACCAGCCACGTGATCACTGCATGCGCAGTCAGGTGGTCAGTTCCTGATCAGCCACCTGATCAGTGCGTGCACAGTCCCCTGATCAGCGCCTGTCAGTCACTGATCACTGCCTGATAAACACGTGATCAGTGCCCGAACAGCCACGTCATCAGTGCATGCGCAGTCACGTGATCAGTGCATGATAGCCACGTGATCAGTGCGTGCACAGTCCCATGATCAGCGCCTGTCAGTCACTGATCATTGCCTGATAAACACGTGATCAGTGCATGATGAGCCATGTGATCAGTGCCTGATCAGCCACGTCATCAGTGCATGCGCAGTCACGTCATCAGTGCATGATAGCCACGTGATCAGTGCATGCTCAGTCACGTGATCTGTACTTGATCAGCCAGGTGATCAGTGCCTGCAGAATCACGTGATCAGGGCCTGCTGAGCTGCGTGATTCCTGCCGGCTCATCTGCATGACAATTGCCATCTGAGCTGCGTGATTCCTGTCGGCTCATCTGCTTGACAATTGCCAGCTGAGCTGCGTGATTCCTGCCTGGTCACGTGCTTGATTATTGCCAGTTGAGCAGCATGATTCGTCACTGCTGAGCTCCATGCTTATTGCCTGCTGATTGCGTGGTTCGTGTCTGCTCAGCTCTTTGAGTATCGCCTCCTGAGGTCCCTGTTCGGTCGCCACCTGCCGGGGACCAGCCCCAACTGATCCAGGGTATTCGAAGGAGAGATGGCCTAGGCGACTATTTATATGCTAATCAGAGATGTCAAGAATAATAGTATGAGGAGAGCTCAGTAGGAAAATTCGGTGGAGAAAAGAGACTGAGTAGCTTGGTTTACGCGGAAGACCAATCAAACTTCAAGACAAGAAGTTTGCACCACTTACGTAGGCCGCAGGCGCCCTCTCGAATAGCGAAAGGTGCCTCACCCTAGACACCTTCTCGAGTGGGTCTTAGCAGCCCAGGCATAATTAGTGAGCGTGGTGGGTTCCGCGCTCCAGATGGAGACTCAGCTGGAAGTTAAAGGGAAGAATGACAAGGAACTTTATGAATTGGAGCTGTAAGTTAACTCTTTGACAGAGAGAGCGAGATGGTGGTGGGGGACAGCCCCCAGTGAAATCAGAAGTGAGAGCACAAAGCAATACAGTAGGCAGACTCTGGGTTTTTTTGGGGGGAGATGCTCGAAAATATCCGGGTGGACTCCTGAGGCTCGATCCCGCATTTGCGTATGCCGAGCCTCCTTCCTCATGACCTTTGTCCAGAGTGGAATGCCTCCCCGGCTCCCGGCACATGATCAGTGCATGCTCAGTCACGATATCAGTGCCTGCTCAGCCACGTGATCACTGACGGCACAGTCACGTGATCAGCGCCTCTCAGTCACGTGATCACCGTATGATAAACACGTGATCAGTGAACGACCAGCCACGTGATCACTGCATGCGCAGTCAGGTGGTCAGTTCCTGATCAGCCACCTGATCAGTGCGTGCACAGTCCCCTGATCAGCGCCTGTCAGTCACTGATCACTGCCTGATAAACACGTGATCAGTGCCCGACAGCCACGTCATCAGTGCATGCGCAGTCACGTCATCAGTGCATGATAGCCACGTGATCAGTGCATGCTCAGTCACGTGATCTGTACTTGATCAGCCAGGTGATCAGTGCCTGCAGAATCACGTGATCAGGGCCTGCTGAGCTGCGTGATTCCTGCCGGCTCATCTGCATGACAATTGCCATCTGAGCTGCGTGATTCCTGTCGGCTCATCTGCTTGACAATTGCCAGCTGAGCTGCGTGATTCCTGCCTGGTCACGTGCTTGATTATTGCCAGTTGAGCAGCATGATTCGTCACTGCTGAGCTCCATGCTTATTGCCTGCTGATTGCGTGGTTCGTGTCTGCTCAGCTCTTTGAGTATCGCCTCCTGAGGTCCCTGTTCGGTCGCCACCTGCCGGGGACCAGCCCCAACTGATCCAGGGTATTCGAAGGAGAGATGGCCTAGGCGACTATTTATATGCTAATCAGAGATGTCAAGAATAATAGTATGAGGAGAGCTCAGTAGGAAAATTCGGTGGAGAAAAGAGACTGAGTAGCTTGGTTTACGCGGAAGACCAATCAAACTTCAAGACAAGAAGTTTGCACCACTTACGTAGGCCGCAGGCGCCCTCTCGAATAGCGAAAGGTGCCTCACCCTAGACACCTTCTCGAGTGGGTCTTAGCAGCCCAGGCATAATTAGTGAGCGTGGTGGGTTCCGCGCTCCAGATGGAGACTCAGCTGGAAGTTAAAGGGAAGAATGACAAGGAACTTTATGAATTGGAGCTGTAAGTTAACTCTTTGACAGAGAGAGCGAGATGGTGGTGGGGGACAGCCCCCAGTGAAATCAGAGGTGAGAGCACAAAGCAATACAGTAGGCAGACTCTGGGTTTTTTTGGGGGGAGATGCTCGAAAATATCCGGGTGGACTCCTGAGGCTCGATCCCGCATTTGCGTATGCCGAGCCTCCTTCCTCATGACCTTTGTCCAGAGTGGAATGCCTCCCCGGCTCCCGGCACATGATCAGTGCATGCTCAGTCACGATATCAGTGCATGCTCAGCCACGTGATCACTGACGGCACAGTCACGTGATCAGCGCCTCTCAGTCACGTGATCACCGTATGATAAACACGTGATCAGTGAACGACCAGCCACGTGATCACTGCATGCGCAGTCAGGTGGTCAGTTCCTGATCAGCCACCTGATCAGTGCGTGCACAGTCCCCTGATCAGCGCCTGTCAGTCACTGATCACTGCCTGATAAACACGTGATCAGTGCCCGAACAGCCACGTCATCAGTGCATGCGCAGTCACGTGATCAGTGCATGATAGCCACGTGATCAGTGCGTGCACAGTCCCATGATCAGCGCCTGTCAGTCACTGATCATTGCCTGATAAACACGTGATCAGTGCATGATGAGCCATGTGATCAGTGCCTGATCAGCCACGTCATCAGTGCATGCGCAGTCACGTCATCAGTGCATGATAGCCACGTGATCAGTGCATGCTCAGTCACGTGATCTGTACTTGATCAGCCAGGTGATCTGTGCCTGCAGAATCACGTGATCAGGGCCTGCTGAGCTGCGTGATTCCTGCCGGCTCATCTGCATGACAATTGCCATCTGAGCTGCGTGATTCCTGTCGGCTCATCTGCTTGACAATTGCCAGCTGAGCTGCGTGATTCCTGCCTGGTCACGTGCTTGATTATTGCCAGTTGAGCAGCATGATTCGTCACTGCTGAGCTCCATGCTTATTGCCTGCTGATTGCGTGGTTCGTGTCTGCTCAGCTCTTTGAGTATCGCCTCCTGAGGTCCCTGTTCGGTCGCCACCTGCCGGGGACCAGCCCCAACTGATCCAGGGTATTCGAAGGAGAGATGGCCTAGGCGACTATTTATATGCTAATCAGAGATGTCAAGAATAATAGTATGAGGAGAGCTCAGTAGGAAAATTCGGTGGAGAAAAGAGACTGAGTAGCTTGGTTTACGCGGAAGACCAATCAAACTTCAAGACAAGAAGTTTGCACCACTTACGTAGGCCGCAGGCGCCCTCTCGAATAGCGAAAGGTGCCTCACCCTAGACACCTTCTCGAGTGGGTCTTAGCAGCCCAGGCATAATTAGTGAGCGTGGTGGGTTCCGCGCTCCAGATGGAGACTCAGCTGGAAGTTAAAGGGAAGAATGACAAGGAACTTTATGAATTGGAGCTGTAAGTTAACTCTTTGACAGAGAGAGCGAGATGGTGGTGGGGGACAGCCCCCAGTGAAATCAGAAGTGAGAGCACAAAGCAATACAGTAGGCAGACTCTGGGTTTTTTTGGGGGGAGATGCTCGAAAATATCCGGGTGGACTCCTGAGGCTCGATCCCGCATTTGCGTATGCCGAGCCTCCTTCCTCATGACCTTTGTCCAGAGTGGAATGCCTCCCCGGCTCCCGGCACATGATCAGTGCATGCTCAGTCACGATATCAGTGCCTGCTCAGCCACGTGATCACTGACGGCACAGTCACGTGATCAGCGCCTCTCAGTCACGTGATCACCGTATGATAAACACGTGATCAGTGAACGACCAGCCACGTGATCACTGCATGCGCAGTCAGGTGGTCAGTTCCTGATCAGCCACCTGATCAGTGCGTGCACAGTCCCCTGATCAGCGCCTGTCAGTCACTGATCACTGCCTGATAAACACGTGATCAGTGCCCGATCAGCCACGTCATCAGTGCATGCGCAGTCACGTCATCAGTGCATGATAGCCACGTGATCAGTGCATGCTCAGTCACGTGATCTGTACTTGATCAGCCAGGTGATCAGTGCCTGCAGAGTCACGTGATCAGGGCCTGCTGAGCTGCGTGATTCCTGCCGGCTCATCTGCATGACAATTGCCATCTGAGCTGCGTGATTCCTGTCGGCTCATCTGCTTGACAATTGCCAGCTGAGCTGCGTGATTCCTGCCTGGTCACGTGCTTGATTATTGCCAGTTGAGCAGCATGATTCGTCACTGCTGAGCTCCATGCTTATTGCCTGCTGATTGCGTGGTTCGTGTCTGCTCAGCTCTTTGAGTATCGCCTCCTGAGGTCCCTGTTCGGTCGCCACCTGCCGGGGACCAGCCCCAACTGATCCAGGGTATTCGAAGGAGAGATGGCCTAGGCGACTATTTATATGCTAATCAGAGATGTCAAGAATAATAGTATGAGGAGAGCTCAGTAGGAAAATTCGGTGGAGAAAAGAGACTGAGTAGCTTGGTTTACGCGGAAGACCAATCAAACTTCAAGACAAGAAGTTTGCACCACTTACGTAGGCCGCAGGCGCCCTCTCGAATAGCGAAAGGTGCCTCACCCTAGACACCTTCTCGAGTGGGTCTTAGCAGCCCAGGCATAATTAGTGAGCGTGGTGGGTTCCGCGCTCCAGATGGAGACTCAGCTGGAAGTTAAAGGGAAGAATGACAAGGAACTTTATGAATTGGAGCTGTAAGTTAACTCTTTGACAGAGAGAGCGAGATGGTGGTGGGGGACAGCCCCCAGTGAAATCAGAAGTGAGAGCACAAAGCAATACAGTAGGCAGACTCTGGGTTTTTTTGGGGGGAGATGCTCGAAAATATCCGGGTGGACTCCTGAGGCTCGATCCCGCATTTGCGTATGCCGAGCCTCCTTCCTCATGACCTTTGTCCAGAGTGGAATGCCTCCCCGGCTCCCGGCACATGATCAGTGCATGCTCAGTCACGATATCAGTGCATGCTCAGCCACGTGATCACTGACGGCACAGTCACGTGATCAGCGCCTCTCAGTCACGTGATCACCGTATGATAAACACGTGATCAGTGAACGACCAGCCACGTGATCACTGCATGCGCAGTCAGGTGGTCAGTTCCTGATCAGCCACCTGATCAGTGCGTGCACAGTCCCCTGATCAGCGCCTGTCAGTCACTGATCACTGCCTGATAAACACGTGATCAGTGCCCGAACAGCCACGTCATCAGTGCATGCGCAGTCACGTGATCAGTGCATGATAGCCACGTGATCAGTGCGTGCACAGTCCCATGATCAGCGCCTGTCAGTCACTGATCATTGCCTGATAAACACGTGATCAGTGCATGATGAGCCATGTGATCAGTGCCTGATCAGCCACGTCATCAGTGCATGCGCAGTCACGTCATCAGTGCATGATAGCCACGTGATCAGTGCATGCTCAGTCACGTGATCTGTACTTGATCAGCCAGGTGATCAGTGCCTGCAGAGTCACGTGATCAGGGCCTGCTGAGCTGCGTGATTCCTGCCGGCTCATCTGCATGACAATTGCCATCTGAGCTGCGTGATTCCTGTCGGCTCATCTGCTTGACAATTGCCAGCTGAGCTT